>NC_084608.1:8413449-8713449 GCF_033807715.1 Cololabis saira
AGATGAACATCATTTCCAGCAGCGTGGCGTCTGCTGGAGGTATTAGCAGAAGTGTTGACCAACTCCTCCAAGGTGACCGCCAGTAACTGCGGTCAGCTGCATTTAGAAGAGACTTTTTAGTGAAACCAGCCCCATTAAGTCGCGGATAATTGTGTGTGTGTTCTCCATGGTGAATATTTGATCTGCTGTTTGCCCTTTGCCGGCCGCACAGTGCAGAATAATGGCCGTCTTTGAGCAGCACAAGGCAAAACCTTCAGCTCCGTCAGCCCAGTAAGAAGCCAACCCAATTACTCTATCAATTATTAATTCATCATAAAGGTCGTCCCTTTGCTCCATTATCCACACCAGTCTGAGCATGCCAATGTCATGAGTGTTAACAGGCCCTCCAGGTCACAAACTGCCCAGACAGAGAACTACGCAGCCACTTCAGAGGACTCCATTGCTGTCAGAAGCGTTCAGGAATCATCTGTGTGTAATTAATGCACTCATATATGAAAACAGGATGGAATAGTGTCATAATTGGTCAGAATTAGCATATCATTGACAGTTTCTTAAAGTGTAATCAAGCCCTGGACAGAAGCTGTTAAAGGGACAATCCAGAGTGTAGGTCTATTATTAGAGGGTAAGGAGCGTAAACTGTCTTTGGACCAAAATTATGTGAATAAAAGCAGTTTAAGAAAGTTTAAAAAATGTCATTTCACTAAACTGAAAGTATGGATTGGAGAACAAGGACATTTTAACTCTGTATGTGTACAAAAAGTGCATAAAAAGGACTGTTTGCGCAGGTGTCTCCTTCTGGTCGCTGCCATCCTGTTATAACTTCGTACAAGTTGACTATTGATGTTGCACTAGCTACTGTCAGCAGATGCAAAAGGAAGAAACCCACTTTCTCCTTCTTGAATTATTTGACAGAAAGCCTTCGGTACAACTAACCGCTAAGCGTTAACATCTCAAATGGTGCTTATTCAAAACGTGTTTGTAAGTAAACTGTTTGCAGAGCAAAACTTATGCATTTGAGCATTCATGAAAATGTTAGTTGTTCCACACTTTTCGTGGGTACCGACCGCATGTAGAGCCGACCACGTGCAGAGCAGGGGTAAATGAGGAGAGCACCAACGGTGCTGTGAATGCAGGCAGCAGCGCTCTATTAACCCAAGAGGCTGTGCACAACAAGATTTGCCTGCTGTGTCCTGCAGATCCCCATGAAACGAGGCCTTCCACACCCTCCCATGGTTCCTGTGGGAACCGGGAGGTTACCTGCAGAAACGGTCAACGACAGTTGTTGATCCCACCATTTTAGTCGTGTGTCAGTGTTTTGCTAGTCATTAACCACAAACTCATATATTCTTTAAACTGTGCATTAAAAACAGCCTATCTGAGTTCTCTGAACATTAATTTCTTTGGACGTTTGCCATGTGTTTGTTTCACACAGTTTTCAAATCTATTTAATTCTGCAGGACCTCTGACTAGAGCCGTGTCAGCTCTTCAGCCTAGCCGTCGGGGTTCAGGATCAGCAGGGGGTGGTGAGGAAGCAGCGGGTTTTTGAACGTTACCTTTGTCTCTAGACTGATTAATTCCAGCAGCAAAAAGAGTATAAAGTTTGTGGTGGAACAAACTTTCAATAACCAACAATTAAAGAAATTAACTTAGTATGAAATGTTTTACAACTAATAATTTTCTTGAATTGAGTTAAAAGCAAGATATGCCACAACTGCCCCAATGCATACAGATATGAGACATGTGATAAGCATAACGTGACCCAGAGTTTGTGGACCCCTGTGGAGGCATGTTGCTGTCTGCTTCATCCCTGACAAAGAGAACTCTCCAATTACAGTTTTTTGTATTTCTATCCAACATCTTATCAATCAGGGCAGCACAGTGGCACAGTGGCACAGCTTGGTGGTTAGCACTGTTGTCTCACAGCAAGAAGGTCCCTGGTTCGACTCCCTGGCCCGGCAGGGTTTGCATGTTCTCCCCGTGCTTGCGTGGGTTTCCTCTGGGTACTCCGGCTTCCTCCCACAGTCCAAAAACATGCATAGTAGGTTGATTGATGATTCTAAATTGCCCGTTGGTGTGAGTGTGTCTGGTTGTTTGTCTGTATATGTGGCCCTGCAATGGACTGGAGACCTGTCCAGAGTGACCCCTGCCTCTCACCCTGCAAAGGATATAGCGGGTATAGAAGATGGATGGATGGATGGATCTTATCAATCAACTGTTGCCTCACCTGGTTGGACAGATAAACACAGCATTAACTGCTTTAGTTACCTTGTTCCTCTTGGTGGTCCTTGTGATTCTGGAGTCAACTAACAAGGCAGAAAATTGAATTTTTTATGTGCACCATGACCACAAGCAGACACCTCCTCTAGTGATGGTCTCGGGGGGGGTCTTTATGCTAACCATTGAGCAACAGAGGTGTACTGCCATTCTCAGTTTGCATTCGAAAAATACAAATGTTCTTAGGATGAAGTTTTACAATTCACTTGTGAATCTTGGGTAGACTTTTAAAGTAAGGAGGTCATTTATCTTCATGGATGAGGCCTGTTAAAACAAGAAAAGCTACTTTGGAGCTAGTTTACTCATCGTATTTGTATGTTCTTGTACTTTCTTTGGCAACTGTAGGCAGTTGTGACAGTTTAAACTCCTACTTAAACGTACAACTGAGACACTGTTTTTTATTTCCACTTAAAAAATGACATTCTGATCAATATGTCAACACAGAATAAGATAGAACTGGTTTCCAAGGAAAGAAAGCCATTTATGCAACAGCTGAACATAGTGTTTTGACCCCGAATGCAGTCAAAACATAACAACACACGAGAAAGCACTGGGGAAACGGCAACGTCGGTACACTTTACTGAAGGGAGTCACAACACCAGCAGATCAATCCATTTCCACCGTGACCGGCGGCGTGTTTGCGGTCCAGTGTGGATGCATGTCAGAGCCAGCGGAGCTGTGGCCAATGTTAAATGTGTTGTCTGCTCTGACCTTTAGTTAATGGTGCTGGCACTCCCTTTCAAAGGTCACATTTTACATTTCAACCAATCACCACTCATTGCATTAACTGTCTGCGCGCTGGTGGCTGGAGGAAACGAACCTCACGGAGGACCGAAATACAGTATGTCGTGTTTGGACTGGGCCACACGTAATAATGTGTCCACCGTGCGATGAGGGGGTGGTGATAATCAGTTTCATGCTACATTTGATAGGATGACATGATATGACCTTTACGGAGCCTGATGCGTGCGTGTGCAAAGCCTGCATTATTTTACAACGTCAATATTTATGATAATGAGGTATAAGAGCGTTATTACCCCCTGCATCACAGACGGGCCACCTGTAATTTCGTAGCGCTGTCCACCACCAGAGAGGAGGCAGTTTGGGGAATCGGGCGGCTCGAGAAGAGGAGCTTTCACACATTCATTGCCTAAACAGATTTTCAATTACAAAGCAAAGCAGCCTGCTTTGGCAAATTGTAAATTGTCAAGGCTGTCTTCATTAAACTGCATTATTAGTCATATTAGCATAAAGTGCATAATTGAATGTAATTATCTGTAATTATTCACATAAATTACATTTAGGCCACAGATCACTGAGGGAAAAAAGGAAAAAACATCGGCGGTGGTGTTTTTTTTGCTGCTTTTAATTCGAGCGTCCCCATTAAGAAAAACAACGTTAAAAATCAATTCCCAGCGTTCTGTTTTCTTGAAGCATTTATGAAAACTCTCCTCCAAACTTTTCCCTCCTAATGCTTTAAAGCAGCGTTTAGGAACTTTTGCAATCATTAGCTCAATGGATCCCCCTACAGGCCTGGAGGTGACATTGCTTTTATGACACGGATTTACTTGTTCTGTCTAGTGGTTGTCTCGCACTTATTTTCTCTTCCTTCATTCCTTTTTAATAAGTGCTGAATATTCCTTCTAAACTATTTTAACATAAAAAGATATGAAGTGGTTCTTTAACAGTATTTAACATGGTTATATCCTGGTAATATTATATTTGTTATGAATAACTAGGTGTTCTAACTTGACCCAGTGATATTTTTAGTACCATTAAACCTAAAAAAGATGCAGTTCATTCACTGATAATGTAACAGACATTCAGTTATTCTTCATTTGTTTAACAAGATAAACACATTTCAAATTTCTTTGCTCATTTGGGAAGAAGATTTGGGACATCTTTATGCCGTGGAAAGAGGAAAGAGAGGGGGCCGATTGATTGTGATGGACTCGGTGAGGTAAGTGAGCAGCCTGCGGCCTCGGGCCGAGACATGATCTAAACAAAGCAACGGTGCGAGCGTGAATCTGTGTGTATCTGTGTTCATCTGTGTGCATCTGTGTGCATATGCGTGTGTCTGTGTGCATCTGTGTGTGTCTGTGTGCATCTGTATGCATCTGTGTGCATATGTGTGCTGCAAAATGCTGACTGGGAAAATGCAGGTTTCTTAAAGTGCTCACGAAGCCATGAAAACATGCGATGACAGAGTCTGGTGAGCAAACTGTATCCCTCGTGTGGTCACACGACCACACACACACACACACACACATACACACACTCTCACTAGAGGCTGTCACAGCAGATGGAGCCACTTAAATTTTGTTACAAGTACCTGCCTGGAATATGAGGAGCATTTGAAATCTGCGATACCAGCTTGTAGCCAAAGTGGATGTTTGGAGGAGTGACTGCATCCTCAGATTATATTGCCGTTATAATCCACTGAAGCATGGATAAGCACCTTTTGCAACTTTTACTTCAATTTAGACATAAAAATGCATCTGTGTGTTTATATTTAGACACCCTGGGCTGTCAAGTGAATATTCTTCTGTGATGGGTGGGCTGAGACTACCACTTTACATGAAAGCCCTGAGAATCAAGTGACTGGCATCTTGCTGCAGAAGAACCATTTTTAATAATCAAATTCCCCCGTGGCTTGAGAAAGAAATATGTTTGGTTACGTGTGTGTGTGTGTGCGTGTGTGGGTGTGCACCTGCGTGTCTGTTCGGTCCTGTTCTCATTAGGATCTACAGTACAGAGCCCTGCTTCAATGTTGTTTCCTGTATAGCCCATTACTGCTACCTGCCCCGGGGTTGGAAGTTGAAGCCTGAGACAAACAACGAGCCGTGTGCAGTAAAATGCACCCAGGAGATTAGTGTGGCGAGGAAATCGGGGTGTGTAAGAGGGGTGAACTTAAGGTTGAGTCAACCTGAGGCCATGCTGGGCTGTTGTGGAAAGATGATTCCCAGCAAAGCTTTTAGTGTGTGGAGGGCAGGTGACAAGAGGGGGGCAGAGAGAGGAAACGTTTTTCTGTAATTTAATTCAGAAAATAGAGAATTGCATTATTAAAAGATTATTGCACAAAACTGTAACCTCGACTGCAACCTTTTCACATTTGTGTGAAAAAGAAAAGTACATCCCGCTTTCAGTTCTGAGGTTTTCCATAAGGGGACAAAAGTAAAACCTCATTTGGTTCTTTCAAGGTCTTAAAACCTAGTAAATACCACCACATATGAACAACACATGTGACATATGTTGTACCTGCAAATGTGCACCTTTGCTGAATCCAATGTTTCATTCTTTAAGAGGTTAGGTAGCAGCGAGGCGCCGTAAATCAAACGCACGTGATTAACTGGGGAAAAGTTGTGGCAGCTTGATGGTCTGGAGCATCCAGGTGCGTGTAAACACACTGCAAAGGAGGAATGACATCAGAAAGGATCTTCGAGCATTATAAAGTGATTTCCCAACAACCTGGAGCCCATCACTGGCAGCAGCTGAGGTCACAGCAACTCCAGGGCCAGCAGGTCGTGCAAAGCTCCGAAAAGATGCACAAAACACAAGCTGCAATACTGTGAAACTCAGTGGTGCAAAAGTTTGGTTTTTTTGTGCCCCCACCCCCTAAACAAAAGCTCAAACCACATGCACGCACACATGCATATCCATATATCCATAGCCATGTAGGCTAACCTTGTCACTGGCCACACTCAGTCTCCTCCCGGCCCCCTGGTCGGGTCAAGGCCGTTTCATTTATGGAGGTAGCTGATAAGCTATCTTCCGGCGGGACGCTGGCATTTCCCTCGGTTGCAGAAAAAAACATATCTAATTTTGTCATTTTTGCTTTAACATCACCCTGGCTCTTTTTTTCTTTTTCTCCTTTGCACGCTGATTTTTTGTTTGGGCTTGCTAAACATGATGCTACGCTATTTTTGGCGTCTATTTTGTTTTGTTTACTGTTTTTTTCTCGCTGAAAATACACGTCACGTCATCATGCACTTAACGTGACCGACAGGTAGCCGGTGATTGGACTATTCCATTCACAAAAACGATATTTACGCCTGTGGTGAAACTCTTAAAACACCCCTGGTTTCTTGCTTTATCAAAGTTTCAATGAGACCTAGATACATTTTCCAGTTTCTTTTAGACTCAAATAGAAAACACACAGACCTGGCTCTCTTAAACTTAAACAGAATAGTTTTCCTGTAGAGTAATTTTTTACTGAACATAGTTTTTGTCCCCATATCTTAAGGTGTACTTATCTGGGTATTTCTTTTTATTTTGTGTATGTGTGCATGGGTGTGTGCGTGAGTGTTTCCTTCTCCAGCCCTCTTGGCAGTCTACTATATTTTATTGTTCCCTCAAGAAAAGGAAGAAAAAATAGTGGAAAAAGAATTGAAAAAAAAAAAAATTCTGCCAAGAAGGACTTAGATCACCGAAAGTGGAACGTGAAATAGTAGGAAAGGAAAGACAGGACAGTGATGGGTGCAGTTTAGTGAGTGTTTGATGTGTTGTGTGTGTGAATAAATGTATATGTATGTGTTGTGTTCGAGAAGAAAGAGACGTAAGACAGACAGGTATTTATAAACAGGGGAGGACAGGGAAGGGTGGGGGGGTATTCCGTTTATCATTGAATAAATTTGGTGTGTGACGTTCGTAGTGCGTGTGCAGTATATTGGGGATGCGTGTAGGCCTGTGAGTATAAATACGTTTTGGAAGGGGGAGGGCGGTGTTGATATATATATATATATATATATATATATATATATATATATATATATATATATATATATATATATATATATATATATATATATATAAATGACATCATATCTTGTGCATATTTACGTATACCAATATGATGTCATGCAATACATGCAGTCAGTTAATAGGTTTATGCAGTTCCACATAAAAATCAATGTTGTGGATATCTTTTAGACAATACATATGTGTCCTGTATTCGTCGTTTCTTGTGACATTATCTTATTTGGTGTTATGTACTTTATCACAATTCAAGGTTAACATATTCATACATACACATATGCATACATATACACACATCTATATGTACAGATATCTGGGTTTTTCTATGGCTGATGCCAGTTACTAAGAAATGATAATTGGCTAACCGATGAATGAGGACCTCTAATACTATCACTGTTTTCTGTTTGTTTCTTAATAAACACACACTAAAAACATAGATGTTTGTTTAAATTTTAATACAACAAGGCTCCAAGGGTGAGGTAAGGGTGCTCTGTACCTTACACCTCAAAGGCCTCAGTTTGCTTGTTAAATAATAAAAGTCTTAACATTACATTAGAAAAAGGCAGAAAACCTGTCTTGTTTGAAAAAAAAACCTGGAGAAAGCTGTGGTGCGATGCTCCATCACCATACAGTTACTCCCCTACAACCAAACACTGTACAGTTACGCCCCTACAACCACACACCGTACAGTTCCTTCAACCAAACACCGTACAGTTACGTCTCTACAACCAAACACCGTACAGGTACGCCCCTACAACCAAACACCGTACAGTTCCTTCAACCAAACACCGTACAGTTACGTCTCTACAACCAAACACCGTACAGGTACGCCCCTACAACCAAACACCGTACAGTTCCTTCAACCAAACACCGTACAGTTACGTCTCTACAACCACACACCGTACAGTTACGTCTCTACCAAAACACCGTACAGTTACGTCCCTACAACCAAACACCGTACAGTTACGTCTCTACCAAAACACCGTACATTTACGTCCCTACAACCAAACACCGTACAGTTCCTACAATCAAACACCGTACAGTTACGTCTCTACAACCAAACACCGTACGGTTACGTCTCTACAACCACACACCGTACAGTTACGTCTCTACCAAAACACCGTACAGTTACGTCCATACAACCAAACACCGTACAGTTACGTCTCTACAACCAAACACCGTACAGTTACGTCCATACAACCAAACACTGTACAGTTACGTCTCTACAACCAAACACCGTACAGTTACGTCTCTACAACCAAACACCGTACAGTTACACCCCTACAACCAAACACCATACAGTTACGTCTCTACAACCAAACACCGTACAGTTACGCCCCTACAACCAAACACCGTACAGTTACACCCGTACAACCAAACACCATACAGTTACGTCTCTACAACCAAACACCGTACAGTTACGTCTCTACAACCAAACACCGTACAGTTACGTCCCTACAACCAAACACCATACAGTTACGTCTCTACAACCAAACACCGTACAGTTACGTCTCTACAACCAAACACCGTACAGTTACGTCTCTACAACCAAACACCGTACAGTTACGTCTCTACAACCAAACACCGTACAGTTACGTCTCTACAATCAAACACCGTACAGTTACGTCTCTACAACCAAACACCGTACAGTTACACCCCTACAACCAAACACCATACAGTTACGTCTCTACAACCAAACACCGTACAGTTACGTCTCTACAACCAAACACCGTACAGTTACGTCTCTACAACCAAACACCGTACAGTTACGTCTCTACAACCAAACACCGTACAGTTACGTCTCTACAACCAAACACCGTGCAGTTACGTCCCTACAACCAAACACCGTACAGTTACGTTTCTACAACCAAACACCGTACAGTTACGTTTCTACAACCAAACACCGTACAGTTACGTCTCTACAACCAAACACCGTACAGTTACGTCTCTACAACCAAACACCGTACAGTTACGTCTCTACAACCAAACACCGTACAGTTACGTCTCTACAACCAAACACCGTACAGTTACGTCTCTACAACCAAACACCGTGCAGTTACGTCCCTACAACCAAACACCGTACAGTTACGTTTCTACAACCAAACACCGTACAGTTACGTTTCTACAACCAAACACCGTACAGTTACGTCCCTACAACCAAATTCGTACAGTTACGTCCCTACAACCAAACACTGTACAGTTGAGCACCGTGACTGGTGATGGTTTCCTACGTGCTAGAAAAGCTCCTACCCTGAAGTAAGAGCGAATATAAACTGTGTAAAAGCACTTTGAAGGACTCCAAGTGAGCATAATTCTTTAAGTGTGGACATGAAACGGGAGAACCTAGAGCCTTGACACTTCCTATGACTCTCCGTGTACTGAAATGAACCTGCATTTCACCATGATATTCGTTTCAATGACTGGGACGGAACGAGGGATGAATGGCTACAGTCATTATTTACAAGAAAAGAGAAGCATTTTCTTCCAAACTGACTGTCTGAGTTTAGACATTATCTAAAAAGATGTCCTGAGTGATAAATCCCGTGAAGAACAGCTAAACTGTGCACTTTTTTAAATGTAAGGTACAAACAAACGGATCATACACAAGCGTGAGCTCTGATCCGGGTCCAATTAGGGGAGTTTTTACCTGCCATTGTTTATATTTATGTAGTAATTGCTCGGGAGTCATGTTCTTAGTCTCTGCAAAGCACCAAGAGGCAACTTATGTTGCACACTATATAAATAAACATTGAACTGAATTGAATTGAATTACAGACCAACTCAAGTCATAAGAAAAAAGAACTAAAACAATGGAGAAAAATCTAATGTGTGAAAAAATAATATCTGGAAAAAATCAGCCGCAATGCAAATTTAATCTTAAGGGGTACATCTTCATTTACCCCTGTCAATGGTGGACTATTACGCACGCACCTCTGCAGTGAAAATATTCCTCTCCATTAGATGTTCTCTTGGAAAGCTTCCTTCAATTGTTATGAGAACATTACAAGTTAAGAAAAAACTGTGTTACGACATCAGGGGACCCGACAACACCAGAGCTGCCATTGTGAACAAAAAACATTTTGCAAAAAAACATTTTGCACTTCCAGAAAAAAGTTGAAATGTTGAGAAAAAAGTCGAAATGTCGAGATTAATGTTGAAGTACAATTTAGAGAAAAAAGTCAAAATTTCGTGAATAAAGTTGAAATGTTGAGAAAAAAGGCGAAATTTTGACTTTTTTTTTTCCTATAGTATTTCAGCATCATTCTCGACATTTCGACTTTTTTCTTGAAATTGTATTTCAACATTAATCTCAACATTTCAACTTTTTCTTGACATTTCGACTTTTTTCTCGAAGTGCACAATAAAAAAAAAATCTTCCCCTCTCAAATATTTTTTCTCCTGCATTGCCCTAATACTCTTCCATATGATCCAGAGGAGTTACGTCACCTCAGCTTTCCCATCTATGACGCAGCTGCAACCAGAGAAACAGCCAGTAGACATGGGGTGCCCTTCAGGGGGCCCCCCGGTCCTCCCAGCCCTCACAGAGACCCTCCACACTCCAGACTTCTCTCAGGTCTACAAGCATCTATTCGCATGAACAGGAATATCCAGCAGCTGATTGGTTGACACAGACAAGCCCCGAATGCCAGACAGCACAAACACAGACGGCTTTAAATCGTCATTATTCCACGATGCACAATGACAGCGAGAGATGACGCAGACATCTGCTAAGCTCACTGATAACACTGGTCTTCACCTAAGGGTGCTCATGACTTGCACCAGTGCCAGGATTCAAACTAAGAGAGGATTAGCTTGGAAAGTCATCATGTGTCTCTATCGGCTCCTGACTCAGTGCTCCTTATAAAGTCCCATCTGTCATAAAGGAACACGGCATAATTTTAGAGTTATTTAATGACTAATGTGTTGCAAATGACTCGACTGCATCTCCGTCTGCGCTGTCCTCACCGGAGTTTAGCAGGTGTCGGCGGGGACAGCTCACACCGATACTGTCAGTCACCGTGTTTTCCAATTACCATAGCCTGCACACCGACATGATTGCTTGATTGGCAGTGTTATTTCCGGGGCAATTATTGTGATTCTGATTATGTCAATCATTTCACTCTCTGCTCCACGTGGCATCAAATGGCAGCACCTCCAACTCCTCGCTTTATACTTCCCCTCATGTGTCTAATGGCTGTTTGAGGTATATTCTCTCTTTTTACTGTAGAAAAACTTTTTAAAAATTCATGCTCTGCTTGCCTCTAGCGCTATTACCTTTGAGCTCGGTAGCTCATTCTAAATTACTAACGGCCTGTATATGGTCCCCATAATGATCATTTTCACTCTGTGTCAGTAATAATTGTGAGGTTAGTTCTATTTTAGTGCAAGCTCAGGGCTTCTGGTTTTATCTTGCTATTTCTTGTATTATTCATGTCATCTTTGTGTCTTTGACTTCTGCTACAGCACCCTCCATTTAAGCTACAATTACTACTATTACCTCTTCTAGACTCCAGATAAAGAAAAAAAGAAAGGAGGCGGAAAAAGGCTTTTCGTTCATTATCATCGTCATCGTTACGACTGCCGTCATCATCATCTATTTACCACACAATTTAATTAGTGGGCCATCAGATGAAAGGTCACAACAGTGATCAGTCCTTGGAGAACATGCTTTTTTTTCCAGCGAGGCTGACGCTGCGACCAGGAGCGGCTAACGACCTCACCTTCCCACTTTGTGGCCGCAGTGATTCGGACACATGCTCTCGTGAATTAATGCTTCACCTACAAAGACTAACAAGCCCGGATATGTGGTCGTGCAGTGACACGTCATTAATACAGGAAAAAAAATAAGTAAAAATGCAAAAACTGTCAAGGTTTTATTCATGAAAGTTTCAGATGATCCTTTATTTACTACAACCTTGCTCCCCGATTCAATTTTTCTTCCCAAATTTAGTAAATTGTCTGAACTGACTGGTGTTTAATGTGCAATTTTTGCTGCTCGTGTCAGCGCTGTGCGCGGTGATTGATGCTTTCATCTCGTGTGGTGTTGTCGAACCAGCCTAAAACAGCCGCCGTAGTATCTGTGGCACCTACGGTCATATTGCCGTTAGACATCCAATCCTGGGCCCACAATTAACTTTGGAAGCTGAACCTTCTTATAAATGCAGCAACACCGGGGGACCGAAAGTCTTTGATCAGAACTGTTTCTGAAACAGTTGCATGCTCCTGATGCGTTGGGTTACTGTTTTTTTTAGGGATATGACCTCTGTATTTATCTTAGCATTACAGTTTTTTCTGAATGCTTAGGCGCTAATCATGTTCTTGTAGCACAATTTCTAAAACTATTAATACATATAGCAAAACCACTCACTGAGTTAGCCAAACTAAAAGCACAAATACTGCTTTGCACTCAGTTTGTAATTTTGTAACACACACTTTGCGAAACTGTAGGCACAATTCGCTGCTTACACTCAATTGCCAAATTTCCAAAACACTCCTAGCAAAATTATACACATGTATGGCTATTATTTACACTATTTTGCCAACTGTCTGGCACACTTTCACATGTGAAAACAATTTTAGAGAATTAGTTCACTTTGCAATCAGCCTAAGCACTATAAATAAGCCACAGGTAAGCTGTCTGTGTGGAGTTCAATGGAAGGAGCAAGAAGAGTGAGAATCAGAGGAGGCCGAGGAAGAGGACGTGGAGGTGAAGAAGCAAGAGGGAGAGGACGTGGAGGTGAAGAAGCAAGAGGGAGAGGACGTGGAGGTGAAGAAGCGAGAGGTTTAGAGGAAGTTAGAGGAAGAGGACAAGGAGCAGCAAGAGGAGGACGAGGAGGGGGAAAAGGAAGGGCCAGAGCAGACCCGATATGTCATCATATGGGACAATGTTAGTTTCCATAGGGCTGCTTTGGTCCGCAACTGGTTTACCGATCACCCACTCTTCATGGCACTCAACCTCCCCCCATACTCTCCATTCTTACTGTAAATCCAATTGAAGAGTTCTTTTCTGCCTGGCGCTGGAAAGTCCACGACCGCCTTCCCCATCAACACGCAGCCCTTTTACAAGCAATGGAGGAGGGATGTGGAGATATTGAGCAGGCATCATGTCAGGCCTGGATACAACATGCAAGGAGGTATTTTCCCCGGTGCCTTGGACTGGAGGACATCGCATGCCATGTGGATGAGATTTAGTGGCCGGACCCAGAGAGACGGCATGATGTAGGCTGATTGTCTTTTTTTTGTGAATGTATTATTTTGTGTTCTGTGCTGTGTCTTTGTTTTGACGAGTGTGAATAAACACCAATACTTGAAGTTTGGATCCCTGTGTGTTTACAGAACTATGACAAAAGTATGACCTCAAACTGACCAGCCACCTTGTGCACAGAGAAAGCAAAAGCCAGATGTGTTTTGTATTCATACCATCAGTGTGTAGTTGGCACATTATGTGCTTAGTAAATGATGGCATGTGTTTACTGTCTGATATGAAAACACCATTTTTACTAAGGTGTGAAGAGTTAATCAAGCTGTGTTTGCTTTTGCAAGAGAACTATAAAGTTTTGATAATTTGGTGAAAGGTTTTCTCATTTGTGTGTAGAGTTTAGCAAAAATAGCCAATGTTGCAAAAAATATGCTTAAGCATTCAGAAAAAACTGTAATGTGGGAGACTGGTGCAGGATTCTGTGCAAAATTGTGGTCCATGATGATGAATCCTGCTGAAGATGGGGATTAGGGGGTGTGTACGATAGACACTTGATAGCAACTAGGGTTGCAAAATTCCGGGAATTTTCAAAGTTGGAAACTTTCCATGGGAATTAACGGGAATATATGGGAATTAACGGGAATTAACAGGAATATATGGGAATTAACGGGAATTAACGGGAATAAATAAGAAATTTACAGAATTGAAGGTTGGCCCTTAACAGGGAACTTAAATATAGTTGGGGGAAATATATTGTAGCATAGTCTTGGCTAAAACAACCAGATTTAATGCACGTACACTCCTCAATCACATGCACACAGCACATTGCTTATTGCAGGGCTATTGAGGCCACGCCCCCTACAGGCACTGTGCATTCCTCCATCACATGCACACAGCTTACTGCAGGGCTATTGAGGCCACGCCCCCTACAGGCACTGTGCATTCCTCCATCACATGCACAGGTGATTTCTTGAAGCCTGGAGGCCACACATTTGAGCTCAGCTTAACACAGTAGCTAGCTAGCTGGTAAGTTAGGTGCTAATGTTTGGATATGATACTGTTTGTTTAAATTACCCCCAATTTCCAGTTAATTCCCATAAATTCCCATAAATTCCCATAAATTCCCATAAATTCCCATAAATTACCATAATTCCCATAATTCCCATGGAAAGTTTCCAATTTGGAATATTTCCAAAATTCCCCAGCTTAACTTCCCATGGAAAGTTTCCGGAAATTTACCGGAAATTTTCCACCCCTTTGCAACCCTAATAGCAACATTCATTTCTTCTGTCCGTCCATCATTTTCATAGATATGAAGCATGAAATGTGTCATTAAAACCAAACAGGTTGCCAGTAAGTCTCAGGTTTCTTTATTCCTTTGCTTTATTCCAGAAGTCTGAGCCTTGTTTCCGGAGCGTGTTATGATGTTACATCTAAGCGCGGCTCTTGATTGGCACATGCGGTATATTCTTTCCTCAGTCACTTCCAAGGCTCCGATGGCCACGAGGCCAAGAGACTCAAATATGTCATGAGACTAATTACTGCATACAATAAATTAATTCCCCACACACTTGTAAATATCAATCTCAGGGAGCCAGTTGACAGCAAGACTATTAAACACTTAACATATAACCTCAGTGGGGATTTTATTACCATCACTTTTAAAAGACTGGTATATTCAGCTGATAAGGCTGCACCCTGTTTGAAGTGTGATGCAACGCACACACACACACACACACACACACACACACACACACACACACACACACACACACACACACACACCAACAATGACCCATATCTGAACGACGGCCGCCAGACTGCTCCCTCTCTCACGGAGACCCACCCATAATCACCTTAAATATCAACATCTTATCTTCTCCTGAACTCGCTAAAGTGTGCCTCGTGATCAAAGTGGAAAACAGCAGCCTTCGGTGTGTGTGTGTGTGTGTGTGTGTGTGTGTGTGTGTGTGTGTGTGCGTGTGTGTGTTGGTGTGTTGGAGTCCATCTCAGCAGTTGCTCTGTCAGCATACTCCCAGTCCGAGGGGGGGGTGGGGGTCCACACAGCATGGCTAAAGAACTCATCAACAACCTCGGGCGCCGGGTTTGGTGTGTGGGATGATGTGCTGCAGACTCAGCCTCTCACACCCCTCCAACACACACACACACACACACACACACACACACACATCCTCATCGTGGACCAGCCTGTATGCACGTTAACATGCTTACTGTCTGCATTCATCCCACAAATATGCTTGTTACCCACGAGGACAGGCATTTTTGAACGGGGGTTAAGATTGCAGAGTGCATAGGGCTGTTATGAAAAACTCAAATTTGATTTGCTGTGAATGCAAAGCACAAAAGCTAAAAGCTCTCGGGGTATTTAGTCTCTGGCTATAGGATTAATGACTTTGCGTGTGCGTGCAATATGCGCTGCCTCAATGTGTGGGATGCGCGCGGGCGCGTCAGGATTTTTCTCCCAGCCCACATGTGTGTTTGCTTTGCACTTATCAAAAGGGGGACGCTCTCTCTCGGAGTGTAATACACTTATGTGATGGCTAGCGGCTGGAGGCGGATCGTCTAATTCACTCTCAGAGGCTAATTCCATGCTAACAAGTCAGCGGTGCCACATGCTCGTCCTTGCCCACAGCCCAGTGGGCCAGTCTCAAAGCAAACCAATTAGCCGGCCTCGCGTCGGGTCTGTCAAACCCCCCTCCTCTCAGAAAGTCACTCTAAACTTTTCCCCTTGGAGGCGTTTGAATGAAGGAGGTCTGCGAGGAGGGGAAAGAGCCGCGGCGTTAATGCGCCTGTATCGCGAAACATGAAAGACGTCCAGAAGTGACATCAAACACGCCAGGCTAAGCTGCCTCGCCAATTAGCTAAAATAGCTGTTTAGTGACAAATCATCCAGCCGGCGAGTGAAATCTCTTCTAATGCAAAAGTGAGCAGATGAATAGCGTTTTAATGGATATTTTAGCATGCTGAGCAGCTCTTTGTGAAAAACTTGCTGCAGTCTGGGTTTGAGCGGAGCAGCAAACATGCTGGTGTCAGGACTCGCTAAGTGGACGGGCTTGACACCGTGCAGGATTGCAGCGGTTCCGTGTGGGAGTTGCTAATTGGATGGTAATTAATGAAATGGAGGCCAATAAATACCTTTGTGCGTGGGCTTGCCAAGGACACGGAGGTGATTGGAGGGAGCTTGTGAACCACGGTGGGAGAGCGAGACGAAAACCACAGGACAGGCACCTTTTCCTCCATCGTTACAGCTAATCCTCATTCCTTTATCCCTCTCCTCAACTGCCAACTAAAGCGACTCCCCGTCCTCATCACTCCTTCTTTTCCTGCTCCTCTCTCTTCTTCTCCTTATCAGGCCCCCCTGCCTATTCTCCCTGCCCCAACTTCACTTGTTTCCATGGAAACACAGGATAAAAAGAGTTACTTCTAGATTAAATCAAAGATTTTGAAGTGCAGAAAATATTACAAGCTCTTCTGAATCGTGTTCTTCGACTTCAGGATGCTCCGTTTCCTCCTTCCAGATATTGCACGTGCCCCGCTGACTTCCAGGCGAGAAAATAGTCGGAGCATCGCGGCCTTTTCACACGCCGATGCAGCCGTAAACCCCCCCACCATCTCTCCACCAACGGCTGGTTCTGAGTCTGCAGCTTTTATTCCTCTGTTCTTTATTCCAGGGTCCTTTAGTCTTAGTTTCCCACAAATCTGCTCGGCCGACCTGTCAGTTGCCGCGGCAAGAAGTCCGGAGGAGAGTTTTAGTCTGCATAACTGAATATCTAGAGCAGAGAAAGAACAAATCCTGTTTGATATTTGGGAGATTATTGGGATGTTTCTCCAGGACATTGCAATCTGATAAGGTTCTGTCTCGCACTGAGCTTACCTGACAGCACACTGTTGTCTTGAGCAGTCATCTCTTTGATCCTGATCACCATTCAATACACTTCAAAGAGCAGCAGGAGTAGCTGCCGAGCTCTGCCTACAGAAACCGCCGCTTTGTGCTTTCGGGGCTCCGCTGGTGGCGTTTGCTCGATTACAAAACAGATAGAGAGAATAGTCGTGTTTCCGTTATAATTCACTGAATAGCATTTCATGGTTCACGCTACACAAAGGTACACATTTCTGAGAGAAAACAATGCACAGATAGCAGTGGTGTTATGGTGAACCGCTGCCGTGCGTCAGCCGTACGTACACCTGGGCGCGCGTCCTCCAGCCGTTCTGATCTTCTGCAGCTCAGCCGGCTGCAGGATTACCCAGACATGCTACAGTGACTTCACTTTGCGGGCGTTCTCGAGCGCTGGGTCTCCCAGAAACTTTGTCAGGACGATCAAAGGGTTTGTCAACACGTCGGAGGAGTCGGCAGCGGCTCGCTTGTGACAAAATCCTGATCGTATACGCTGCGACTCAGTGAGACAGAGTGGGAGAGACGTGCCAGCCCGTTTCTAAAACTTAAAAGGAAGTGTTACAGGAGCTGAAGTTTTCAAATAAGACCAAATATGGAGAGATGGACATACAGCTAGTGTTGTTTTGGCAGCTGCTGTTTCAATTTGAGTTTTAGTCTCGTCTTTGGGTCAGGCTATCGTAGTTTTTATTAGTTTTAGTTTTAGCTTTCATACTCATTTTAGTCGTGTCAAGTTTCAGTCGACTAAAAGTCTGAGCATCTTAGTCTTATTTTAGTCAAAGATTGTATTTAGCCAAACCCATTTTACAATTCAAACGAGGTTATTTTATTATTATATTAAAGAAGAAAACATTCATTCCAGATACAGAAGACTCTAATTTGAGTTTACAACATATTTATTTTTCCGCATTTCTCCCTATGTTTTTCTTTTCCGACGACACATTGGGTTTTCTTTTCCACGTCTATGTAGGAAAGTGTATCCAAAGATGGTTCTTCTTCTTCTCCAGCCCCAGAGAAGATCCCTGCGTTTCTCTATGTAACTTTGTTTTTAATTGACGTTAACTAGAGCTCTGCGTTAACGGCATCAGCCACTCTGCAGCTGCATCTTCTGGATCTGATTCCCCGCTGCAGCGACTGGGATTGAGGACTAACGTCACCCAGCAGAACTAAACCAGAGAAACTACTGGAAACATGGACATTAAACCAGAGAAACTACTGAAAACATGGACATTAAACCAGAGAAACTACTGAAAACATGGACATTAAACCAGAAACTACTGAAAACATGGACATTAAACCAGAGAAACTACTGAAAACATGGACATTAAACCAGAGAAACTACTGAAAATATGGGGATTAAGGATCTTTGTTGGAACATTTTGTCTCGTCTCGTTTTGGTCAACGAAAATGAAGACACATTTTAGCAGTTTTTATTTTGTAATCTACATTTTAGTCTTGTTTTTATTCGTCTACGATATTGCATTATATATTTAATTATCGTTATCATCACATGACCAGCATTTCCGTTGCTTCTAGTCTCGTCATCCTCAGGTGATAAAGGTTCGTTGACGAAAGCAACTTCACATACAGCAGGCTAAAGAAACCTTCCTGCCTGTCTCTACTGGATATCTACAAGCAGGCTCTTTCCATTTCAACTGTTTTAAAGGAAAATGAGGCTCCTTTTAAGAAATGAGACTCTCTAGCGCCACACTTCACCACGACGGCCGTCGGGGGTACTGCAGCCAACAGTGAAGGCGGCACGGGAGAACGGGGAGAACGCACATGACGTCACATCCGCAGCCCAGCGCGGGAAATTCCGGTCCGGAATTGCAGCACATTTTGCAGCACACAGCCTGTTCAAGGCAACGGAGAGATACACTAGAGGAATCATTCTTTTGGGTTTGGAACGCTTCATCTGACATTATTACTAGAAAACTTAAAACGTATACGCATTTTTTTTCATAAATCCTGCCTCAATCCTGCCTCATGCCCCTTTAAAGTGTAACATAATTAAGAATTTCTATTTTCTGCTGTTGTGGAATTTATCAAACCAGTTCAGAAGTCCGCTTTGTGGTTTTTATGAGGTTTTATTGAGCCGGCGGTGAGCGTGTCTACACAGGCCAGAGGTCTGGTAGAAATGCTGACCTCGAGTGAGGTTGTAATCAGATTCTTATACAACAAGGAGTTTAACAAATGCAGGAATACACTAATCAGGCAAGAGACAAAAAGTAATTTACAGTCGGATGTGAATCGGGCCAAATGTCATTATCAGACATTTGGCATGACTGACACAGACCTCCAAATCACCCCATGGGGTGCTCTCTTGATTCCTGTCTGTTTGAACCAACTTCCAGGTGTCGGGATCTGCCCGGGGGGTAGGAAGTTGAGTAGCAAGTTGTAGCTTCCTCAAAAGGTCTTGAGTCCAGTTCAAAGCCCTGCAGGAGGTAGGACTGGGGCGACCTCCCCCTGCAGGGGGCCAAGCTGTCAAAATTCTTCATCAATTCACAATTTTTTTTTTTTTTTTTTTTTTTTTGTTGAATTACAGTGGAGTATTTTGCAAGTGAACCTTAAACATGTGATCAGAAGTCAAATAACAACAAGCCAACAAAACAAATTCAAATATCAAGTAACCAACGTGTCCTAACTGTTCTTTAAAGCAATCAAAAAACTAGTTGCGACAGTTGTATGTAACGTTTTAGCAATGTCTTTCAAGTGATGCGTTATTTCTTGGACTGTGGCATTGCGGGTATAAATGTACAACATTCAGTTTTAATGACAGCACAAGTTCCCCCTTGAGAAGCTAATAAATCCATCATCCCTAAAGCAGTCATTTCTTGTGAGAGCATAGGCATGTCTTTTGCAGTGGTGTTGGCTAATCTTCAACTGCATGGGATAAATATCTTATCTGTTCCAAAGCTGCCATGACTCCGTAATTTGGAACGAGGGCACCAAAAAATCTTGTCCATGGTGTTTGTGTGTGTGTGTACAATTCTCTTCTAACAATGTGAACGATTCTCATGGCTGGTACCGCATGGCCCAGACCACATATTCCAGACCAACCGTTTGGAAGATATTCACAAGCCTTCACGCCACAAATCCAGTAAACATCCTTTGGTAGAGGTATGGAACAGCGATTAACCATTGTAGCAAGGTAGCTATAATAGTGGATTTTGGCTGGTTTTAGGCTTAACAAGCGGTTCTTCAGAAGGAGAGCATGTGGAGTCACAGTTTGGCCTGTGCTGCTCCTTTGCTCCCCTGCTCCCCTGCTCCCCTGCTCCTCTGCAGAGGTCCCAGGTGCTGGAGCTCAGCTACTTCCGGGCAGGAAGAAGAAGGAATCGGCTGGTTTCCGCTGCATGGTCGAGGAGTTGTGTTCTTGCAGTGGGATGCGTGGAACCAGGTTAGACGCCCCTCACACTTGACGGCGGTGTTGGTGGTGAGCAGGACGTGTTGAGGTTTAGACCAGCGAGGTTTCAGGGCGTTTTTCCGTCGGAACTCCCTGACACAGACCCAGTTGCCGGGTTGGAGGTTATGGCACGGTTTGTGACTAGGAGGAGACTGGACAGCTTTTACTTGTCTGTGGATTGACTGGACAGCAAAAGTTTAGAGTACAACAGAATGATATCATGGATTCATCCATGGCATGGAAGTCCATCTTCTTCATATATACAGAACTGAATTGCTTGGTATGGTCATAGGTCTACCCATAATCCTTTCATGAAGCGTGAGTTTTGTGCTTCCTAATGGGTGTTAACAGGTGTCAACATTGTCCATTTAAGTCCAGTTTAAAATTCTCTGCACATACAAAAACATTTTCATACATGAACATTTTCATACAAGAATAATTTCATATCCCTCACATAATGTCTATTTGCAGAGCTTCAAAAAAAGTCACGGTGGGGGGAAGTGTTGATAATGTTTGCAATATTTTTATAGGATGCAAATCTTGGAGCTTATCAGTCTTTCAACACTATCTGACACATTCCCCCTTTTTCTCATCTGTGATTGCCAACTGTGATCAACTATTCACGTGTACAAGGATGTTGGTGCAACAACGCGGCCGTCGTTGCTGACCCACAAATTATTTACATTTTTACAACCATGGGAATGCTACAATCCGTTTTTCCTTCACCTCAGTAGTCTTCTTGTAGGAGAGCTACATCATTAGGAGAAACCAGGTCGTTAGCGGGTATAGAAGGGCAAAGTTTTACATAGACAGGTAAGCCAAATTTGGCAGTTTCTTTTGCTGCATGGTCAGCTGAAGCATTGCCTAGTGAAAACAGGGTTGGACTGGGTGTGGGCTTCACATTTAACAAAGCAATAGATGAAGGTAGTTGACAGGCTTGTAACAGTTCACCAATCAATTAACCACATTTATCTCCGAGGATGCGATAAATGCTCGGTTCGCCCACAATATATAAAATCTATAAGATACAATATACACAACCAAAAGCATATCTGGAATCTGTATAGATTGTAACAGTTTTACCTTTTGATCAGTATATAGTTTCATCTACTTGGGTGGAGCTGGAGAGGGGGCGCTTTCAACAATTAAGAATTATCACAAATTGTATAACCTGCGTATGGTATTCCATTTTTATAAGCAGAGCCGTCAGTGAGGAAAACAGGAAAAGTCAGGACGAGTGTTAAAGACAGAGGTGTCAAAAGTATTCTCATTCATTACTCAGGTAGAAGTATAGATATTAGAGTTCAAAAATACTCCTGTAGAAGTTGAAGTATTGTAGAAGTTGAAGTATTGTAGAAGTTGAAGTATCAACTCAAAATTTATTTATTTTTATTTTTCTCAAGTAAAAGTATAAAGTACTGGTTTCAAAAGTACTTAAAGTATAAAAGTAAAAGTAATATAAGCGGGGAAAAACCATTAAGGCTAAAAGCCATTGAAAATGAATGCATCTTAGTATAATGCAAATATATTAAAGAACCATATATGTGCATTATTGAGCATTAACATGTGTTTCAGAGACCAGACACGTACAAACCAAATATGTTTATACTTCTCATCCAACCACAACCAAATTCACTCTATCCGGATGGCACAATTTAACTGGATAGTTTTTTTTTAAAGGCCGAAATGAAGTAGAGTAAGGAGGCTGTTTTTAAAACGTAAGGAGTAAAAAGTAAAGATAATTGCGTGAAAATGTAAGGAGTAAAAGTAAAAACCGTCTAAAAAATAATTACTCCTGTGAAGCATACACAACCAAAAGTTCTACTTAAGTAAGGTAATGAGGTATTTGTACTTCGTTACTTGACACCTCTAGTTAGAGATTAGTTATACATGCATTCAGAGACGTTATAGTAGGCCACAGACAGATTTCCATGCACTTCCATGATGAAGTTACCATAGGCAGGATACGATTATGTAAATTGGGATGCTCTGATTTGGCTCACCCCAATGGGAGCCGATCATTGGCTGTTTCCTCTGCGCCTCCTCTCAGCGCTCAACCTGTGTAGGAAACACTTTTGAAAAAGACATTAGTATTTTCATACATTTCAGATTCTTTTTTTGCGTTATCCAGGCCTACCCTTTGTGGAGGGCAATTAGCAAATATATATTTTGCATGTACCCTGGAGGGAATCCATCAATCTGATCTCGTGACAGACCACAATTCTCTTTTGCTGTCAAAATTGTTTTAGCATAAAGTTCCCTGGGATTATCAATTTTCCCTTTGAACTGTTAAGGCAATAAATACTGTGAAAAAAGTCTGAGCTTGCTCTGGTGTGATTTTGGCAACAGCTGTGGGATTAAAAGGGAATTCTACAAGCATCAAGTACTTTGCGCATCAAGTACTTTACTTTTCAAATCATGTGGCAAAGTTAGTTTAACCGCTGTTTCCTCTAGCCATTTTGTTTATTAATTTAAAATCTCTTACCATTATTTGGCTCCAAATTTTGTAGGCAACAGATCTTGGATTTTTGTAAAATCCAGTCGTCATCAGAAGTGTCATCGTCATTTGATTCTTTAATCAGTTTCATCGGATAAAGGTTTTGATTTTATCATTTAACTGGTTCTCTAATTTCTTTTTCGTCTGCGTTGTGTTTTTAAATCTTTCCTTAGTAGAGCCATCAGCTTTTATTTAGATCAGTAAGCGAAGCTATTTGAGATTCTGCATTACGGCGTCTACCTTCATCCCTCCAAAAATCTGAGGGAGTTTGAAGTGCTTTTTAGTTATTTTAACAATATTTAATACTAACTGAGTAACAAACAAAACTAACAAATAAAACTATCGGTACCGTGATTACCATACATGTATTTAAAGAACTGAAAAACTTCACTTGACAGAGCATACAAATCATTCCTGTTGGTGCAAGAAGAGCAAGTCGATTCTTGCAGAAATGAAATATACCTCATTTTGGGAGAGCGTGTCATCCCGACTTATAAAATAAAACAGTTTCTCTACATACATTATGTCTATTTCTCACAAATATATCAGTGTTCCAACACTTACGGACCCCACGTCCTGCATATGCATAAGAATAGTCCCCCTGGACTATCTTTTTATTGGTACCAGACCAACCATGGCGCTCTTGGCCATTTCTCTCTTTAATGTTACCTGAGATATTAAACCTTTTTTTAGAAGAGCGAGTCAGATTCTTAAGGCAGGAGAAGCAGAACATTCTCACAACACAATCAAATTCAAGTGTTATGAAATTGCCAGCGTTCCTAAAAACATCTCTACAATAACGTTCCCAATAACACAAAATAATAAAATAACCTTCACAACCACACAGCGGACTTACCTAAAATCTCAGGATGACGTCAACCATTCTCCGGCACTCCAATTCACAGACTTTCGACAACAACTCAGCAACAATAATTTGGGATTTTGAAAGTGGATCCCTTAACCTCTAAAATTTTAGATAGAGTCGCTGATTGCGCCGTTGTTCTGGAACAGGAGTTTCCATCGAAGGTCTATTGTCATCCGGGTCACGGCACCAAATTGTTGTGGAATTTATCAAACCAGTTCAGAAGTCCGCTTTGTGGTTTTTATGAGGTTTTATTGAGCCGGCGGTGAGCGTGTCTACACAGGCCAGAGGTCTGGTAGAAATGCTGACCTCGAGTGAGGTTGTAATCAGATTCTTATACAACAAGGAGTTTAACAAATGCAGGAATACACTAATCAGGCAAGAGACAAAAAGTAATTTACAGTCGGATGTGAATCGGGCCAAATGTCATTATCAGACATTTGGCATGACTGACACAGACCTCCAAATCACCCCATGGGGTGCTCTCTTGATTCCTGTCTGTTTGAACCAACTTCCAGGTGTCGGGATCTGCCCGGGGGGTAGGAAGTTGAGTAGCAAGTTGTAGCTTCCTCAAAAGGTCTTGAGTCCAGTTCAAAGCCCTGCAGGAGGTAGGACTGGGGCGACCTCCCCCTGCAGGGGGCCAAGCTGTCAAAATTCTTCATCACTGCCCACAGAAACGTTGAACCAGTCAAACTATCCAGGTGATGTTTAAATCTCCAGAATGTGCTATTGAACCATCCAGTGGTGAGGAGGATATCCATTGATCAATTTCCTGCAGAGGGAAGCTGTTGTCATGGGGGAGCAGAGTTGCCATGGGGAAGAGCGTGTGGGGGGGGCTGGTCTGCAGCGATGCTCTGGTGGTTCATATCAAAGTAACATCCACATGGATGTCAGGACCCCAGAACACTGCATTATAACGAGATGATCTATTATTTACTCTAACTGTCAATGGTGAGAAAGGAAATAAAAAAACGCGTTTTTGCCTTCTGTTCATCAGAATACCAGAGCTTTGGCTGCGTCTTCCCCGAGACGGCCACGGTGAGTCATGTTCAGCCCCTGAGTGGAAACCTCTGTCACTTGTCCAAATGCTCGGCGCAGATGAGTGACGAGAGATCCGCAGTGACACCGGTAGCATGTAAAGCTTTTATCAGCGGCCTGCTGAGCGCATCGCTCCTTCACACATGGCTGAGTCCTGAAGGAGATGAAAGTGGGAGTTACCTGACAGGGGGGGGGGGCAGGCGCACACGCATGTACCGCCACACAAAAACCATGCAGCACACGAGCAAAAACCCCCAGCCGTCAGCTCGGAAATCGCTCTTCCCAACGAGCCGGCGCTGCTCCCATCAGCCCTGCGAGTGCACGGCGTGCGTGAGGGGCCGTCTACTTTGTCTGCAGTCAAACTTGTCAACCTGCACTGATGGAATTCATCTTCCCTGAATGATAAATTTTATGTATGTTAAACTTTCACACCCCCCCCCCCCCCATCCAAGTGAGGAATTACAGCCGGGATGAAATATCCTCAGTGAGGGTGTCATTAAATGCTGCAGGACATATACATTTTTTAATGCTTACCCTTTTTTTTATGCACATTAACGGGGCCGTATAACTTCCACTGTCCCTCTTTTGTGGCTCTATTGTACTGCAGTCTGAGAGCATGCTCCGAGGGAGAGGGAGAGGGGGTTTGTGCATTATTCTGCCTGTGCCACCCCAAACGCAGGAGAGTGGTGCAGAGCTACCACCCAGCGGAGGATGATTTACGAGCTACACATTCACCAAATTACACTTAATGAATTGTATTGCTCCTGACTGACTTTAACGCCCCTTTCATTTGTTAAACGCGGGTTAACTGCCGCCGTCAGCGCCCAAATGGTTAATAAGTAAATGTGTTGAAACAGGGAATATGAAAGATTGATTAGGTCAAAGTGTGGTTTATTGTGCGTGCGGTTACATGTAGTCCTGACATTAACCCCCCCCTTGCTGCCGTGTTTGTGCAGGTTGGGGTTGAGGTTCCTGTCGTCACGTGTGGGGCTCGTAAACACACCCTCGTCTTCCTCACCTACAACCGATCTGCAGAGATGCATTTAACTCCCGCACCCCTCCTCAATCACCCCCTCCGAGCCTGCACCCCCGCCCCCCTCCCAGGGTCAGCGTCCTGTAAGCGTCCTCTCGCTCTTGTTAACGTGTCACGGCTTTTAATTGGGTCGACAAACAGCCCACCTGGGACTCGTGGGAGGGTAAAGGGGGTTGGGGGGGGGGTTGCAAAAACCGAACGCGGCCCGTCCGTTCCCCTCGTTATTTTTACAAGTCTTTACGACTCAATTTAGCAAGGGTGGGAAATAAAACAAGCATGGTGTCAAAGCCCTGGGGGGGCTGCGATGAGTTAGTGGGGCTCCCCGAGCTGTCAGGGGGGTCGGTGTGGCGGCGTGGGGGGACGGGAGGGTGGGGGGGGATCAGAGGGAGGAACAGGAGACATGAGGGAGGAGGGAGCAGCAGGTCTAAGAGAGCAGGTTTATTGGATCAGCGTCAGTCTTTAGCTTCTCTTCACATCTTTTTTTTTTCTTTTTTGGGGGGGAGGGGGGGTTCATTCGTCTATGCAGAGAGGTTTGGGGGGTGGGGGGGGGGGGGGTGGGGTGCTCCACATGGCACCAACATTGAGCTCTGATGTCGGCTCCTTCCACCGTGCCCTGACAGGGCCACGTGTTAATGGCCCTCAGAAAGGCCTTTTTTTTCTGTTTCCTTCCCCCCCTTCTGCCCCCCCCCCCCAGTTATTTCAGACCAATCAGGCGCGCACACGCAGGGGCGGGAGGAGAGGGTCTGTAATTAAAATTCTGTTCAGCATGACAATGCTGTTTCATGCCTCATTTTTTTATGCACGTGGGATGAATGCCGGATAACAGTGGAGACACTGGTAAGTAAATAGGAGGCTGCGCCGCGGTGCACGGCAGCAGCGTGCACAGCAGCAGCGTGCACAGCAGCAGCGTGCACAGCAGCAGCGTGCACCGCGCCACCTTCAGCTCACAGGTGGGGGAGCTGCAAACGCTGCAGGCTCATGGGCTGCAGCCGCGCACAGGTAGCGTGCAGTAATGCTACAGGACGACCTGTTTAACATGCACTTAAAAACATCGTCTGGAGCTCTGTGAACCTGCATCTGTCTGCATGCAGGGCTGTGCATGTGTGCGTGTGTGCATGTGTGCATGTGTGTAACACTTGCACTGCATGCTCGCCTGCATGTGCTGACTGTGATGTGTTTACTCGCTGAGAGGAGGGGGGGGCGAGCAGCCTCCTGGGATGTCATCCACGGGGCTTGTCAACCGCTGTCACTCAGTCACCAGCCGCCCATATCACCCCCCCAACCCCCCCACACACACGCACACACACCCGCAACACAGCTCCATCCGAAGGAACCATCACTCTGCTAGTCTTTAACCTCTGCATCCCCCCTCCTCCTCCTCCTCCTCCTCCCCCTCATCCTCATCCTCCTCATCCTCTTCTTCTCTGTTTCATCAAAGCATTTCTGGCTATTTTGTTTCCCAGCTCTGCAGAGAGTTATTGCTCATGACAACGATCACGGTCGTTTATTTTCTCCCCACAGCCCGGCCTCTGTGTGCACGCCGGGCTAGTATTACCCTATGATATTCAAGCGCTCCTGATTAAATATGCATGAACCCTGGAGATGAAAATTAATTTTGGGAATGTTGTCTCCGTCTTTTCTCCCCCTCGCTCTCTCTTTGAATGTTCAAATATGCCTTCATCTGCCTTTGTGTCAAACCGTGAATTCATTATTTCATTTGCCATTGATGGTGTAACATAACACAATGTGCGGGGGTGCAGCGATGTTGCAATATTGATCTTGTTAAAGCAAGGGACGACGACAAAAACAAGCGCCAGCCGAAGCGCTCGCGCGCAGAGGGGGAAAGCAAGCGAGTTTTCATGGAATCGCCAAGTTTTGGGAAAGTTTGCCCTGAGCTCTTATCACTCATGAATATTTAGCTGCACAAAATGGGAAAATATTACATTGAATTATGCATGTGTGGAGCGATGGAGATCTGCAGTAGGATACTGCAGCGTTTCTGCCGTCTGCTCTCTGCAACACCATCACCTGAGCAAACAGACCATCATTTAGTGCCCCGGTGACCCGGAGACTCCAGACTGCAGCTCGTCTGTGGGTGCAGAGACGCCGCTGCTGCATTCTGCCGCTCACTAGGTTACAGTAGTCCTCGGAAAAGGAGTGCACAGAAGAGTGAGAACATCAAAAAGCGCTGCAGACGCAGACAGCCCGGTTGAGCGCGCTGTGTAGGAGGTTGAAGCCATCGTGAGATGGGAGATAAAACAAGAGCTGTTTTAAGAAACGGCATGGAGCGGTGAAAAGGAGCTCAGGAAAGGCTGCTGAGTTACAGATGTGTTGCTGCAATAATATTATCTTCACGCTCTAGCGTCACTGCGTTCAGAGAAAACTTGTGTTGTTATCTGGTTTTCATCGCGACAGATGAATTGACAGGCGCGTCTTTTCAACCAACAGTATCCTTGATGAATGAAGCAGATGTATGGGTTGTAATTAAGAGTGCAGATTTGCCAAAGCTGACATTTTGGGAAATTAGATTTCCTTCCAAGAGACAAATGAGAAGACTGATACCCTTGTTATTATGTGTACTCTGGGGGCCCATTGTCACCTGTGCACAAAAATGAAAAATATTGCACTTTTTCTTCAAACAGGAGCACATTTTCCTGTGGTTTTAGTGAAATATCAGTGCCACGTTGATTCTATGCACTAGTAACCTGAGACCTGAGTGAAAGGGTGACGTGGCATTTAATATTAGCATTTAATATTAGCCTCTGTCACCTATAATGCTATGATTTTGTGACATGTATTAAGCAGGTGACCAGTAAGAGCAGCATGCCAGCTACTTCAACTAACAGATTTAGCTGCAGATTTAGTAGTATTGCACATGATCGTCAGTTGCAACTAAGATGTTTTCTCACTCCATCCGGAGCACCTGCTTTGTCGCATCTGAGGTAGGCACCACATCTGGCCCTGTGGAAGTTGTACCATGGTTTGGGAACTTGAGCTGTCGCCCAAAATCAACTGGAAACTCCCAGTGTGACGCCAGCGGAAACAGCCGGACTGCAGGGTGGAGGCTGAAGTGGGGCGGCTGTCCCTGCTCTGATAAAACTGACAGCTCTCGGATGGCAGCCATGCTTGTTGTTAGCCATAATTATGGCATGGGTGTCTGCCCATAAGAGAGCCTCAAGTCCCTGACTCTCATATGCACAAAAATGTTGAGTACTTGATGTTCCCATACATTACATTTGTACCTGCATGTTTGAGACAAATAAAAATCCAATCAAATCAAATCAAAAATTACATCCAGGTAAAAGCTTAGCTTTGTGGATGTGTGCTCCCCGCCATGAATATCGTGTCAGTTGACAGTGCCCAACTATAAAGTAGTGAAACTCGCATTCATACGCCAAAAAACTGTATGTTCCCCTAAATTTCCTGAAGTCAAGATGGATTTGAAAAAAATATTTCTTCCTGTGTTTGAGCAGCTATGATTTACACCTGAACAACTAAACCAAACTAAACACCTCTGGGCTCCCACCCAGAGGTGTCTCCATGCCAGTACCAGCACAAGTCCTCACCCCGCTGGGGAAGCAACAGGAACCTTTCAGCCTGAGCTGAAAAATGTCCCAAACTGTGTCTGAACAGGCAAAACATTCAAATGCAGTTTGCAGAGAAAAGCCTTTTACCTAATGTGGTCTGGTTAATATGAATCTAAGATGTCACTAAACGTTTTATTTGTTCCTGATGTGACTAAGCGATATCAAAATAATATTTTTATTGAATGTACTTTGGAATAATATTCGAGTCTCTTGCCTGTGCTGGCAGGAGGCCACAAGTGTCTTTTCTCCAACGATAGTGGTCACAAATTCCAGGACCGCATCACCTCCCACACGATGCCCCCCTGCTGATGTGCAGTGGAGTTTCTTTTTACTTTGACTTTGAAGGCAGACCATTTCTTCTGTACTTCAGTGGTGGTGCAATGTTCTGATAGTGCTGGTTTACAGCCGTGGTAACACACTCCCACTCACTATATATTCTTTTACTACTTACACTGGAGGAGTTACCTTCCCCCAACTCCCATACGAGTACATCACTTTCACATTTTATGTATTATTCTTCTTTTGTGAGATTTCTTTTGTGGTTGCCCATTGCCTGTGTGGACAAAAGGTCCAAAAGGGAAACGTTCAAAGGGACAAGGGTATGCAGGGATTCAGACATCTGAACATTTCTGTACATATGTACCTTTCCAGATTTGAGCATACCCCATTTGCGCAATTCTCTGTACATGAGGTCCCTGGTCATGCTGCCAGCAGTAGCGACGTTCCCCCAGGGCTGCTGGGTAGATCCTTCAACTGTGCTCTAGGGAACGTCTCCCTGGGAAACCATGGACAAGCCGGTAAGTCAATTTTGTCCCAGACGTGGAGATTTGATGTACTGGGGAGAACATGGTATACCACCTGGACTAGGAACTTGACTTGCTGGGACTGGTTACCTTCCAGATCTCAGTCCAAGAGATCCTTCTCTCCAATGCCCCGTCCCACCTCGTCTGTGCCTCCTGACGCTGCATGCCCACCACCCTGCTGAACCTTTCGTCTTCAACGCCAGTCCGCACTTCCTCTGGAGTGACCTGGCACCTGACGTTTCCATGGCAGGGGTGACTGATATCTCCTAACCCCCGCCCGGCTGATGGCTATCGCTCTTACCAAAGAGCTTTGTGAAGCAAAGAGCTTTCCTTAACGATGTTATCACATGTGTGTTTGTTCTGGTTCAAACGTTTGCTCAATGCCTGGGGTGACAATTTAAGGTTCTCAAGTTGCATCATTTCTTGATGGTTTAACAAGGGTTGGGGGCTAAAAGACAGTCTGGTTTGCTTGTGTGGCAGTAACAGATTTTAATTTGACAGAACCAGCCGTCTTGGTGAGTCCATGGGTCGAAATCAGATCAATATATTTCCTTTAAAAACAGTTTAGCCTAAAGGAGGAAACATGTTCTGGTTGAGACTTGGTGGAGCCCCTAGTTCCAGGACCCCATACCCTCTTCAACATGTCGTCTTCTAGGGCAAAGCCCTGGACACCATGTGGGTCTTGTATTGGTAAATTAATGTCTTGCATGGAGGCTCTGGTTAGCATGCATTTGAAAATGTCAACGTTTTCCAGTTTCAGATATTTTATTGATCAATGGGGGTTTTCCTTTCTTTAATGGAAGGGTACTAATAAATGTGTCCACATGTCTTATACAGTACGGAGTACTACTGAGATTTGACCTCTTCCATACCAAAGATGGGCCTCTCCTCTTTTTGACAAACACATTTCTCTGTTATATTGATAGGCTGGCGACCGCTGAGCGCTTGAACCGTCCCGGGATCAACATTCAATTTTCTGACCATCTGGGTACTTACGGTGTACTGTTCAATGACATAATTCCCAGCATGCAGACGTGATTGGGAGCGTAGCCAAGGTTTTTCCCAGCAGCTACGGCTTCTCCGGCGACTACTGAGCTACGTTTGTTACTGTTCCTTTGAGAAACTAGCTAAAGTGTGTTTTTAAGAGCTTTCATGTAGCAAGAGGGTTGTAATTTCATTCCTTTCCCGACACTCTCTCATCGTATTTTCCCAAAAACCTGAGCAACCTCCCGCGACATAACAATGCACATTTGATTGTGTCCATGCAGTCAGACAGACCTTGCAGACTTGTATAGTGTCATAAGATATGTAAAAAGACTCATGCTTCCTCATTACAATACAATTGACTTTTTTACATGAATCATAAAATGTAACGATGTATTCAACCACATTTTCTGAAACATGTTGCAGATGTGGAGTCCGGACAAAAAAAAAGCCCATTAAATGGATATATGGAAATAAATCTCATTCTTTGAAAGTGGGAAGCAGGGGGGGGGCTCTCCGAGTGTCCTTGTGGTTTAAGAATATATGTCTTTTTCAAATGCGTGCAAACAAAATTAGCGATAAGCAGTATTGTATTTTAGTGCCTCACTATGACACCAGAAGGTTTCTGTCGCTGGAAGAGCTGCCTGTTCAGCAGAAGGGGAAGCATCGGGCTGCCCACCGCCAGCCCCCGATGGCCTGCATTCAGTCACCCCCGAGTGCATCTGCATAACTGCATCTTTCATGAGATGTGGTCAATGACCAATCCATACTGTATGGGATTGTGTGTGTGTGTGCGCGCGTGTGTGTGTGTTAGTCTGCATTTTATTTTATTTCCTCACTGAGTCTCACTGTATCTTGCGTTAACGCTTGTCCGCCCACTCACGCGGCACGCATGCTTTGTGTTTGCGCCTCTCACCTGCTTGTGTCACGGTCTTTAATCCGTCATAGACTAATTGTTTGGGTCAGCAAATGAACGGACCCCTGTTTCGATTCGCCACGAATTAGCACTCTCACTTCTATCTCTTCATCACCTTCATGGTTTCTACTAGTGGCACCTTGTTTAAGCCCAGTCAATATTAGCAAAGAGGGATGTGGGTGCCAGTAGCTGGAAGACGACCCCTGTAGTTCTTATCAGGTAAAGTGGTTTTTGATTAGTGTTAATGGCTGGAACTAAATAGCCTTCAGCTTTTCCACTGGCTACACTTGTTATTATGTGTGCGTGTTGCTGCTCTGCTCAAGGGCATGCTAGCAATTCATCAAGTTGAACAAGCTATATCTACTCTGCAGGGATGAGCAGACTTTATATCTAAACCCGCTCCCTTAACTGCACCCTTTACACCATCTTGTTGATTTTCACCAATTTGAAGAACACCGCAGGGCTGCAAGGTGTCTCCCTGCAGCCATTGCAACAGGGTTTCAGGTGCGTCAGCGCGCTGCTCCGTACAGATAGCAGGGAAGAGGCTTTTCTTGCTGTTGCACACTTGAACCGTGCTGAAGTTGTGGCCCAGACAGACGGGCTGCAGCACCCGCTCTGCAAAACGCTCGGCATCTGGTGCAACAGACAGCCTTGCATGTTAATGCCGAGTTAATATTATTCTTATGAACTGCAAGTGACTTTGCATGTTAGTGAGCGCTCTGTCAAATTTATGTCACTTCCATTAATGCCGCCGTCTATTTGGTGTCACAAGCACGCTCGTTTGGAGCGCGCTGTGGCTGCACACAAACACACACACACACACACACTTACACACACATGCGTGAAGATTTACACCCCCTGCATCCTAACAGTGGATACACCGCAGTATTTACACGTGCACACACACACACATGCGCGTCTTTCCTGCACAGAAGCAACAGAGGAGAGGAAAATGAATGTCCTCGCTCATTTATCACACAGCCCCAAAAGTACAGATGAATCCAGTGATGAAAATCTGTCCTGAGAAATGTCAGGAAGATATTAACTCCAATACATCAAAGTGGAGCTGCAGTCGCTAAGCTGACTGCCAGCCCGTGCTCCGGGGCCTCTGGTTAAAACGGGGGGAGGGGGGGGGGGGGGCACCGCGGCGCCAATGTAATTTTTGCCAACTCTGACCATTTGTCACACAGAAACGAGTAAATAAAGACACAAGTCACTTCCATCCAAAGATTAACATCCGAAATGGTGCAGAGCGAATTTCATTAGTGCGCAAATGCCATTCTTTAGATCTGTCTGATCTCAATGAAGTGTGAGGGACTGAAGAGAAAGAAAGGAAGAGGGAAATTGCCTTTTCATGTAGATTTCACTAATCGCTTCTCTAACAAAATACGGCAGCCTTGTATTAATAAGTAAGTTAAGGCTCAGTGGACAGATAGACTGAAACAGCACAGGGGCTAATGGAATAGAGAGCTTTCCATGCCTCCATGGGTGTCTTAATTGTCAAAAGGAGATTCTCAGATGAGCGTTTCACAACTCCTGCCTGCTGGATTCTTTTTTTTTTTGGGGCGAGCTCTAAATTGGAAAGTGGCTCGCTCGCTGGACTTGTTTTAAGTCAAAACTTCTCTCGTGTGCAGGAACTGGATCCAATCCCTTATCCATTGTCCGGAAACAGGTTCTGTAATTCCCGCTTGTTTGTTTGGAAGCCAGCAACCAGCAAAGTGTGTGTTTTTAATGCAGCCAGTAGGGACTTCCTTCGGCTCGTGGTAGCAAGTATCTGTATCTGTAACTTTTGCTGTACTCTTCTTCTTCTTCTTTCTTCCTTTCAGTGCTTGAATTATGTCTGCGTTTATTTTTGTATAGATTTCACTTCTAGGGTTGCCACCCGTCCCGTAAAATACGGAATTGTCCTTTATTTGAGAAAAAAATGTTGCGTCCCGTATTGAACTAATACGGGACACGATTTGTACCGTATTTTCATTAACTTTTACACCATATTCTAGTTGAATTATTGAAATAAATTAACCTTTACACCATATTCTAGTTGAATTATTGAAATAAATTAACTTTTACACCATATTCTAGTTGAATTATTGAAATAAATTAACTTTTACACCATATTCTAGTTGAATTATTGAAATAAATTAACCTTTACACCATATTCTAGTTGAATTATTGAAATAAGTTAACTTTTACACCATATTCTAGTTGAATTATTGAAATAAATTAACTTTTACACCATATTCTAGTTGAATTATTGAAATAAGTTAACTTTTACACCATATTCTAGTTGAATTATTGAAATAAATTAACCTTTACACCATATTCTAGTTGAATTATTGAAATAAATTAACTTTTACACCATATTCTAGTTGAATTATTGAAATAAATTAACTTTTACACCATATTCTAGTTGAATTATTGAAATAAATTAACCTTTACACCATATTCTAGTTGAATTATTGAAATAAGTTAACTTTTACACCATATTCTAGTTGAATTATTGAAATAAATTAACTTTTACACCATATTCTAGTTGAATTATTGAAATAAATTGACTTTTACACCATATTCTAGTTGAATTATTGAAATAAGTTAACTTTTACACCATATTCTAGTTGAATTATTGAAATAAATGAACTTTTACACCATATTCTTCACCTGTAGGCTATATTATACATCTGGGCTGATGTGGACATACGTAGCATAGGAGGATATTTCAGTTGCTAGTATGGTTGTCTGTCTGTACAGTCATGCAAGTTCAATGCTATTAAAGCACTTTAAACTTTAAATCAAAGCATTTAGTTTTTTCATATAAAATAAACACATTTTTATTCAGTTTAGAAGTTTTGGGGCTTTTTTTTTTGGCTCCTGCGCTGCTGAAATCAGGGCGTCCCTTATTTCTATTTCTGAAAGGTGGCAACCCTATTCACCTCTCAGAAATAGTCATTCTGAATGTAAAAATGTGTGCGTATATTGCTTCTTCAATCACAACCAGAGCTACATTGTCTCCCAGTGCGACCGTTAACGCGCTACAGTACCTTTACAGCCATCTATTTCATCTCGCCATTAGAAATTCCAACCACTGTGGTTCATTAGGAGGGAAATTAGAGAGCGGAGGAGTCCGTGAGAGACACCGAATATGCCTTTAATCTGGGAAAAAAAAGGTCAATGCGCAGGAGCTATTCAGGAGATTCACTGCAGTCTCGTAATTGGGGCCCCGTCTGAAGACAACGGCGAATTAAATGAAGACAAAGTTGCAGAGTGTGTGGTTGGCCTTTGATGAGAATCAGGAGGTGAGGACCCTTCATTTGCAACCTTTAATCAGTCCAGTGAGATCGGATTCATGTGTGATTGTAGAAGAAAAGAAAATGTGGGGGGGGGCGGGGATGAAATGGTAATTAGTATTGATTACCTATGTGCATATGACCCCGTGCTCTCCCTTTGCATTCCTAAATCAGCCTAAATTATTGGATTTTCTAATTTCATGCTCAGAGAGAAGAAACCAGCAACATGAAACTGCCTCCACAATTAACCGTGCGGCCGTCGGGGTCTTAGGAAATTATCATGAAGAGGAAACAACTCCTGCTTTCAGCACAGAGCCGTGGGTGGGAACCTGAATTAAGCGCACCGGTTTAAGTTAGGGATGATAATTATTCTTGGACGGTCTGCAGGGGGCAGGAGGGAATTCAGGTAGCTTTTTCTTTAAATTACATTTCACGTCACTCCGCCGTCCGTCGCTAAGCAATGGCCTCAACCTTGTCATATATGTATGTAATTACTCACAGTTAAGCACAAGCGAGGGGGGAAAAAAAAAGTCAATTTAGCCAGGAAAAAAGAGCCCAATTACATGTATACACAATTAATACACCCATGGGAAATTGAAAATTTCTTTCAAACGATAAGATTAATTCCTAATTATGGCTACACACACATAGTCATGCACACTCGCATGAGGCTTCACACAATTAATCTAGTTTAATAATAAGCCACCACCACCATACCAGTAGGAGAAGTGGACAGTGACGGAGGGAAACCGTGTCACCGTGGACTCAGTGAACTGGAGCCCGGCGGCCGCCGCGGAGCTCTGTCGCCCTCTGGCGGCGGACCCGGGTACTGCAACCACCATCCACGCTCCGTGGTCCGGGCTCACTGAGCTGCTCTCAATAATGAGATGTTTTTTTTTGTTTTTTTTTTCCTGTTTGCATGACTCTTCCCTTGCAGCATGAAGGTCTGAAGCTGCTCCTCCGTGCTGCAAATATACACATTTCAAAGGCCGGCAAACGCTGATTAAAGGCAGCAGCAGCAGCAGCAGCCAACATCCTGTCCTGGTTAATGAATGCGTCTTATCTGTTGCCTCTTACGCTCTGTGCTGTGTCCTGTTGCCATGCTGGATGCCAGCAGGCTGTCGTCAAGAGAGCCTGTCTTTCTGGTGCTGAAATACTGTGAGACTGCAGATCTGTGGGGCCAGGCGAGCGATGAGCTCTTACATGAGAGTGGTAGAGCCAGTAATGACGCACCATGCAGTGTTTTAACTCTCTCCTTCTAGTTTCAGGTCTGGTTTCTTCATAACTATTATTTATAGTTTGCATTTGGCCTTTATCATTAGGCAAATGTCTACGTTAATGTTCATCTTAAATGTTCTTACATCCTTCCTAATGGCTGCTGTGTTCAAGCCTCCAGCCCTACACCAGTGTCTCCCAACCTGGGGTCCGGGCCCCCCCTGGGGGGGCGGCAGAGATCTCTGGGGGGGCGCAAAACTTTGTCTGCTTTGAAATTATGCAGTTGTAAAAATTATATTTGCGAATGAGTCATTCATAAGACATTGTTAGGAATAATTTATGAATGTCTTGAATATTTTGTGTTTTTTATACACTGGTGACAAACACAGGAAATTATTTCATCCCTTATTATTATATCATTACTCAACATTTAATTTACTCCGACAGGTTGTTAAAGGAAAAATGTTAAAAGAAATTTGGTCTCATATTAAAAGAGACATTTTTCAGAAATATTTTTGTCCTTTTGTGCGTATTTTATATATTGGTGAAATTGGAGAAAAACAGTCATATGTATAGAGTAAACCAGAGAAATGTATCAAAAAAACATAATTAATGTTCATTTTTTCAATTAAAGACTATTTTGGTGCTAGTACGTACGGGTCGGGGGTCTGGCTGGTCTTAGACACAAGTTGGGGGGAAACAAGGAAAAAAGGTTGGGAACCAGTGCCCTACATGACATATTCAAATAAAAATGAATGCAAGTTAGAAACTACAAGGTGTATTTGAATAAAGATGGTATCAAAATGAAGATGAACACATGCAAGATTGAAGTAATAGTACTCAAACTACCAACAAAGATGGTACCCAGACCAAAGCGTTCACTTTAGACACTTGGTGTTGATATTGTTTAAATCAGGTGGAAATGGTCCTCATAGGCCTAAAACTGAGTCCCCCCCTCCAATTTTTTCCTTGCATCATGGTCTGTGGTTAAAAATAGCTTCAAAGACCCTAGCATCCCCGTCTCCCTGGTACCACGGAGCTCTTCAGCTTCGACTTAAACATTCAGCAATATTCACCCCCACAAGGAGGTCTGCACAGTTAATATGTTGCATGGCTTCTTATTTAAGTATTTTTAAGTCCCTTAAGGGGGGAAGAAGGTGTGATTTAGGGCTGTTCGATTTTGCCCAAAATAAAATCTCGATTTTTTTCTCTCAAATCCGATTTTCGATTACGATTATTTTGTGAATTGACAAAAGGCAAAGAAATTATTTCAAATATCCTGTTTTTTTATTGAACATTTGCCCCATTGGGCATTAAGTGCAAACTTTGCTCTTATTAAACCAAAAATGAATGAATAAAGTGCAAAACTCTGTAAAATAAGTTGAAAAAAAGTTTTAAAAAATATAATAAAATATAAAGTTTTATCTCTGAAAGAAAAATCAGCAAATCAGCACTTGCAAACATACAGTAAGTTATATTTCCAATTAAATAAAACAAGACATTTTCTAATTAAACTAAACTGGGTCTTTGCATTCTAAATAATAATGCAACCCATGAAGGAGGTAGAGGTGTGTAATGTCATCATTACATTTGCTGTTCACATTTGTACGTTTTTTGCAAGGAACACGAGCCGGTCTACCGCATCCCTCCTACACTAAAGAACCTCTCCGATGGGGCACTTGTCGCAGGTATTGAGAGGTATTTCCATCAATCATTAATATGGTATCAATCATTAATATGTGTGCAGACAAGGTAAAAAAAATAAAATAAAAAAAAAGGGAAAAATCGATTTTACGATTTTCACGGTTTAACATCGTTCTAATTACATAATCGCGATTACGATTTAAAATCGATTAATCGAACAGCCCTAGTGTGATTTAAATCTGGAAGTGAAAGAAAACAACCCGGGGACAATAATCAACAGGTTACACTTCTCTGGTCTGACTTTTATTCTGTGGGAAATCATAATCTCGTACACACAGTCTCGTACACAGCTAATTTGTTGGTGCAATGACAGACGGCTACTCAGCACAGCTGTGCTTACAGTACAATTATTAATATATCCATCTTTACAAGCAAAATAAACAAAGTTAAAAAGATAAATATTAGTTCTTCAGTGTAGAGCAAAGGACGCAGCTCTGCTGACTGGCGTCAGTTGGAGCTGCGCTGCTTCAGTTTCTCTTCAATACGCGGAGCCCCACTTCATCGGCGCTGCGCTGCGCTGAGCTTCACTGCAGATAACAGCGTCTGCTTCGTCTTTGTGCCGCTCTGGGAACCAGAGCTCGTCTACGCAGCTCCAGACAGAGAAAGTGCAATTTAATAACGACTATAAGACTAAACCACCAGGGCGACAAGGACACACAGATGCATGGCAGGACAACTGTGCGTGTGTGTGTATGTGTGTGTGTGTGTGTGTGTGTGTGTGTGTGTTTGGTAGGACTACGGTTCATGATTCATGGTGTTAAGATATAACAATGAGGAATGACGCTGGAGGAAGTGACAGAGCAGGAAGTGACGTGTGCGGAGCTGGTTTACAACACTAAGGAAGGAATGAGGCCTCACACGCGTCCAGGTCTCACACACGGCCTGTACTCGGGGAGCCGGGGGCTTCACATGGCCACGGAGGCGTCCGACTCTTTGGGTCTGGTGTGGATCACGTGCTCAGCTGGCCCGAGTCGGACACGTCGTAGCTCGTCTTGTACTTGGCCAGGATCTTCATGAGGGGACGCAGCTTCAGCCACCACTGCTCCTTGGGGATCCTGTGGCTGCAGGGAGAGACAAATGAAGTGATGAGGAGGAGGTGGGCTGCTACTGCAATCGAGTCACGGATGGAAACGTGTTCTGTTATGACGCTTTTCCACTAGAACCTCCTCGGTTTGGTTTGGTTCTTTCCCACTAGGGGTCTAACGTGCCAAGTAAATACTTTTCTGTAACTCTGCTGAGGTTCTAAGCGGCTGAGTCGGCTGTATCTGACATCATCACACTACAGGCCACTGATTGTCGGGGGGTTGGAGTCAGACGTCTGAGTCAGGAGGAGGAAATCAGAGAAAGAGACTCTGACGGATTCTGGTTCATTTTATTCGACCAGCAATGGCAGCAAAAGTCTGTTTGGTGATCCAACTCTGAGGGTCAGATGTTCATAAACCTGGTGCTGAGGAGAGAATTAAAAGGGATCTAGATGGAGATAAGGAACGACCAGATCCACCAGGAGCTCTGTCTCTTCATAGCTGCTCACGGCTCCAGATGACTTTTCAAGCAGCAAAGAGACAAACTAAGAAAATTAAAAAGCGTTGCCACTTGAAGCTTCTCTCTCTCCCATTTTTTAACTTGATATCGAACACAAGCCACAGACCCAGCAGCACATCTATCATCTCCTCCAGGTTCTACATCTTTAGTGTTGTTGTCTTCTCTGTTTAGATCAACAATCAAATACGTCACAGCAGCTTCACTCCAACCTCCTACTTCTGCTCCAGGTGCTGAATTGTTGGCCAAGTTGAGTCGAGGCGAGTAGGTGCTAGGGATGGGCGGTATGGACTAAAAAATGTATCACAATAATTTCTGGCATTTCACCCGATAACGATAGAAATGACGATAAAAAAAATACCAATTCAACTCCACCTTTGTAACTATGAATCTATCACCACATTCAGTCTTTGGAGCCAAAACACTGCTCTGAGAGATACTAAATGCTACTGAACGTCATCAATGGGAATTTATCGTTCATTTGTTCGTTATGTATTTATTTCAGGCTCATACATACCTTCCTTCCTTCCTTCCTTCCTTCCTTCCTTCCTTCCTTCCTTCCTTCCTTCCTTCCTTCCTTCCTTCCTTCCTTCCTTCCTTCCTTCCTTCCTTCCTTCCTTCTTCCTTCCTTCCTTCCTTCCTTCCTTCCTTTCCTTCCTTCCTTCCTTTCCTTCCTTCCTTCCTTCCTTCCTTCCTTCCTTCCTTCCTTCCTTCCTTCCTTCCTTCCTTCCTTCCTTCCTTCCTTCCTTCCTTCCTTCCTTCCTTCCTTCCTTCCTTCCTTCCTTCTTCCTTCCTTCCTTCCTTCCTTCCTTCCTTCCTTCCTTCCTTCCTTCCTTCCTTCCTTCCTTCCTTCCTTCCTTCCTTCCTTCCTTCCTTCCTTCCTTCCTTCCTTCCTTCCTTCCTTCCTTCCTTCCTCCTTCCTTCCTTCCTTCCTTCCTTCCTTCCTTCCTTCCTTCCTTCCTTCCTTCCTTCCTTCCTTCCTTCCTTCCTTCCTTCCTTTCCTTCCTTCCTTCCTTCCTTCCTTCCTTCCTTCCTTCCTCCTTCCTTCCTTCCTTCCTTCCTTCCTTCCTTCCTTCCTTCCTTCCTTCCTTCTTCCTTCCTTCCTTCCTTCCTTCCTTCCTTCCTTCCTTCCTTCCTTCCTTCCTTCCTTCCTTCCTTCCTTCCTTCCTTCCTTCCTTCCTTCCTTCCTTCCTTCCTTCCTTCCTTCCTTCCTTCCTTCCTTCCTTCCTTCCTTCCTTCCTTCCTTCCTTCCTTCCTTCCTTCCTTCCTTCCTTCCTTCCTTCCTTCCTTCCTTCCTTCCTTCCTTCAGGTTTTACACAAAACATCATCAACGGGAATGTATCGTTTTTACCGTGAGATACAAATTCTTATCGTGAGGAATTGTTTTGACGGTTTATCGTGAACGGTAAAATATCGCCCATTCCTAGTAGGTGCTAGTGTAAAAAGCGCCATTAGACGGCCGACGGAGGTACGTACACGAAGTCGGTGTGATCCTTGAGCTGCACGACGGGCTGGAAGACGAGGGTCCGGCCCAGCATCCCCAGCAGGCAGCACGTGTCCTCCGTGTTGGCAAACACTCGGCCTGGGGGGGAAACACGGGGAGCACGGGCGCGTGAAAACGCCGCCAGCACACATACAAGACTCTGCAGTCGCTGTGACCGGCTGATGAAGGAAAAACAGCAACTGTGCAGCAAACTAAACAGAAGAGATGGTGCGGCGCTCGACACTATCACTAAGAAGCAACTCAAAGCGCCACAGACGGAAAGGAAAATGTGGATCAAAGCAGAAAAAACAAACACTTTTACTTATCCAGCCCCATGCTTGCTCATTTCCAGACGCTCTGCACTCGTGAACTGGAAATGCCAAGGCATGGCGGCGGCTGATAAATGTGCGGCGCGTGGACGCGATGCGGTGACACACAGGGACACGGAGCTACCGATGAACACGTACATGGTCATGGAGCCAGCGTATAAAAAAGGATTTACCTTCATCTTAAGTCATCCATGTGGGAGGGGAGGGAAGGGGGGAAGACACAAAGGAAACAAAACAAAGTAAAAAGAGGAGTTTGATAGTAGCCTTAATCATCATTATTGTTCATATCTTTGGATTTTGTTCCTCATTTCAGGGGAAAGGGTGACTCCATGACGGCTCTGCCTCTGCAGGGAGGGAGGCTCCGCTACGGGACTGCGGCGTTACTTCAGCTAACGGCACAACGGGGACGTCGGCAGCCTCACCTCGTCTGAACGTCTCCACCAGCCGCTGGGAGAGCCACTGCATCGCCCGGGCCGAGATCTTGGTGCCGAAGTTGCGGTCAAACGGGGACGGCGCTCCGCCCTGCAACGGGAGTTTCACTCAGCTCATCCAGACGCATTTATCAATATATTCATTTGTTTGCCTGCGCTATCTTTAACCCCCCCCCTAGATCTGCATTCTTTTATTAGCTCCCGCATCTCATTATCTCCCCGAGATCATTGATGTTTTGTTTGATCCAGCTTTGTCTGCGTTAATCTCCAGGCGCGCCCAAACAAAACACAACAGCCCCCGCGTGGAAACGCAGCACATGCTGTATTTCCAGCACAAATACGGGACATTTGTTTATTAAATCTTCCCTCATTCCACGGGAGAGGTTCGGGGCCGGCGATTAGTTTGAGGGGAGAGGGCGGCCTGCGTTACCTGCTGCATGTGTCCCAGCACGTTCTTCCTGCAGTCAAACACCCCCTTCCCTTCCTCTGTGTACAGCTGGTAGATGAAGTCTGTCGTGTAGTTTTCATTGCTGTTCTCATTCCTGAACACACAGAAGCCGAGATGTTAGCTGGGGGGGTTCGTTTACGTGATGTAGGGCTTTGCTGACATCACTGAGAGCATCACTGCTGAACATCTGTCTACGATACCAGCAGACTGGTTTTACAGACTAGTTCTGCATCCTGCATGGTCCGAGGTGCAGCCCTGGCAGCACGTCGCTCTCTCACCTGAGGACCAGTCCTCTCTGAATGCTGGTTTTCATTTTCTCTGTCAGATGCTCAACATTCGCCTGTGAAGGGAAGAAAAGAGGCACATGTGAGTGGTAGCGACCGGTAGATGGAGCGCTACATGCTGCCTGAGGATGGAGCCGGAGTGCCCCCTGGTGGAGCAGCAGGGCTATTGGTGAGACGGGTGAACTCACAACCCCATAATCAGAATAAAAACACATAAATATTACAATAAATCTAAAGATCAGCAGATGTATTCATTTATTTTTAATGCAGATGCATCAAGTGAGAACTATTTCTTCCTCTCTCTCTGAACTCTTGAGTTGGTGGGATTCTGTTTCTGCATCTCAGGCCCGTAACACGGGAAATAGAGATCACTTAAACCAGCAGCTGCTGAGACTGATTGTCTGATATGCTGGAAATTGAACATAGTTGGTTAGGACTGTTGTTGAATGTAATTTTTTTCTTTCTTTTTTTCTGAGTAGATCAGTTGTGAAGTTCTAGACTACAAATGAAATTGTGAACTGCTTTTCGGGCCTTTTGACGACCTCATATGAACTCTTAACTGTGCAGTGTTTTTGTTTTGTATTTTTAATTTGATATTCCCTTTATGTAGTGGAAATTTATTTGGTATGCATTTATTATGTTATGTTTAGTACTGTATTATTTTAAAATGTTGGCGGACCTCAGGAAGAATAGCTGCAGTCACGCTGTAGCTAATGGGGATCCTAATTAAACAATTAAACAATTGAACGCATCACAAAAAGGTTGGGACAGTAAATCAGTTTATCATGTCTGATAAACACACAAAACACCAGCCGAAGTTCAGGATCCCTGAAGTATTTCAGATGTTATCAATGAGTCGCAGCATTTCAACTTTTAAAATCAACTCAACGTGCTCGAGACTGGAGCAGACTGCAGGAGTGGACATGACACAAGCCTCATGTCACATGAGGTTATCTGGTTATCTGTATTCAGTCCAGTCCACACGGTACCCATTCAGTTCCAAACAAACATTGGTGGTTAGGATTTGTCTGATCCAAAGCGGTCCATCCCAGACGCCTCCGAGCCCCGAGACGTCCAGCCTCTGGACAAGCCTCAGAAAAGGCTTCTCTTGAGCCCAGGGAAGTTTTCAGAGGCCTTTCTGAATGCAAGTCCACGTGGATGCAGATGTTTCCCATGAAGCACACATCCTAGTCCAGATGTGTTTAGGGATCTGTCCCATAATGCACTGAGGTTCCTCCAGATGCCTCCAACATCCGTTTATATTACATGCTAGGAGAAGTACGCCTGCGGATCCTTCACCCTTTTACTGACACCAAACCATTACTGCAACCACCTGTCGGCCTCAGCTGTTTGATTACGTCTTTGTTTCACCTCCTTACTAGCGCTACATTGTTGAGAGACTGCTCTTGTGTGAGAAAATGTTATTTTACCTGCAGGTCTCTGATGTCGAAGGGCTCCTCGTAGATGTAGGCAGCATCAGCGCCGGCGGCCAGCCCCCCCACGGTGGCCAGGTAGCCGCAGTAGCCCCCCATCGTCTCGATGATGAACACGCGCCTCTTGGTGCCGCTGGCCGACTGCTTGATGCGGTCGCAAGTCTGGCGTGTGCACATAAACTCAGTGAGTCAGCTGACAATATTAATGCACGCCAGATGTTTGGATAACTAGCTTCTGTTATATTAGAGCATCATAATCATAATAAGACATTCCATGCAGAGAAGCCATCGACAATCTCTTTCTTCTTCTTATTGAGATAAACATTCGGGCTAAATGCTGCTCTCTCACCAGACTGACTGACGTCCTGCAAAGGATGAGAGAGCACATCACATCTGAGGGTAAAACATGTGGCCGAGCTCGTCTGGAGAGCTTTTAACCCGACGGCCAAGTGCCCATAATCACACATAAGTCAGTTCAGGAGATTGACAGATTTTAACAATCGTAGAAGTTGTAAATTAACATCTGGATAACAATCTGACTTACAATTAGTGGTGGGGAAAAAAATCGATATTGCAATATAATGTTGCGCCCTCTGTCGCAATAAATAATCGATAAACTGATGGCAAATATCAATATTTTATTACAACACACATAATGGATTTACGTGGTTGTCACCGCACTATTGTTCATGCACTTTAATTAGTCCAGCTGTACAGAGTTTACATTTACAAGACTAAGAGGCAGTGAGGAAATATACAAATGCACTTTCTTTACACATTGTAGGAAGTTTTGGGCATTGAATAAATGCATAACTACAGACGTTTTCCTTTTTATGGGTATTTTTTCTTTTTCAGTCACATATATCGTGATATATCATTGATGAAATTTCTTACAATATATGGAATATTGTAGATATCATGTATCGTGATATTATCGTGGGCCACATATTGCCACAGTATTGAATCGTGAGTTACCCGTATCGTCCCACCGCTAGTTACAATCATAGTGAAGTCCTACAGTAGGTGGATTTAAGGTAATGTTTGTTGAGTTTATGTGCAAAAAAGTCTCTTGATCTGACTGTTTGTTGATTATTAGCACTGGACTTGACTGACGGTCAATGTTCTGGTATTTTTAACCTCAAACATCTTAACCCTTTATAGGGCAGTCAATAAACCCCTCTACAGGGCTACTGGGTCTGCTCTACAGACATTCTAGCTTGTGTTTTTGGTCCTAATCACAGGATGTAGTACTGACTTGCCCTGTAAAGGGTTAAACTGTGAGCTGTTTCAGCGGCGGCGGCGGGGGGAACTGCCTTACCTCCACGATGGCATTGAGGGCCGTGTCCGCCCCGATACTTAGATTTGTGCCCGGCACATTGTTACTTATGGTGGCGGGCAGCATACACATGGGGATGCAAAACTCCTCATAGGTAGCACGAGCCTCAAACAGCTGCAGCAGACTCTCAAGCGCCTGAAGCGGTGTGTATACAGAAAACGGGTTAGAGCCACACGCCAGAGCCGGGGAGGGGTACAGGCCGCCCCCCCCCGGCTCGTGGGAGCGGACCCTGCCATTCCAGCTTCTCTCCGTGTGATAGCCGGGCTGCGGCCCCCCCTTTGGCAGAGAGGCAGGGGGGAGGACACGAGAGCAAACGGTGGAGACGAAACTCAGACGGGGGGAGAAAGAGGGGGAGTAGACAGAAGGCAGAAAGAATAAAAGTAAAAATAGTAGAATAAAAGAACAAGGGGGGGACAGAGACAGGGCCGTGTCTTTGCGAGCGGTGACGCAGCGTGGAGCGACCGTGCGACTGTTGCAGGCACGACGAGCAGCACTGATGGTGATGGGGGGTGAAGACGATGGACATCCACAAATGTTATTCTATCTAGATCAGGGTTATTCTCTCGTCCATGGTTAGTCTGATTTTACTTTACGCTTGGTTCTTGTGTCCCAAGAACCAGAACCAAGCAAGGTGAGGTTCAGTTATTCTGCTCCTCACCGGTGGAACAAACTTCTGTAGACCTGAGGTCTGCTCCAACTGTAGATCCTTTAAATCAGACCTAAAAACATTACTGTTTACTGAAGCGTACTCCTAAATGAAATACTTACCTGCTGTGCTTTTTATTATTTTACCTCTTTTCTTATCATTTTATTTGTTATTTACTGTTTAATTGTGTCTTGCCGCTTTTAATGTTGATGTAAAGCAGGGGTCTTCAACCTTTTTCACCCCAGGGACCCTTGGATGAGAGAAAAACAGAGCAGGGACCCCCGCTTGGAATTCTTATTTTTCCCCCCCCTTTTTTTTAAATGTGTTTTAAGCCTAGCTTCTAATAACTTTTGAATGTGTTTTATTCTGCTTATATCACCTTCTTAACCAATTCCTGACTGGGTTATTAGCCTACATGTGTTTACGGTTGAAACTTTGTCCTCGTCAGACGTGGAAGGAGTAACGTTAGGCTGAGCTGTAACGTTACAATCTCCAGCTTTAGGCTTCGTTATTGTCACTAATTTATCCCTCAGGTCTATCGTTAAATATGAAATAGCCAAGTCAATTTCGCAACAAATTTTCCTTTCTAAAACAGCTAGCTAGCTCGTTTTTCCACTCTAAAGTTGACATTAGTCACATGACTCACGTCAGGGGAATCATTTATGTAGAGTTGTAGACTAAATAGTTATTGTCAAAAGTAGATTATTACCGCCTGTTAATGGAGTTTTCTCAATCATATATATATATATATATATATATATATATACACACCATATTTTCCGCACTATAAGGCGCACCTAAAAGCCTTTAATTTTCTCAAAAACCGGCAGTGCGCCTTATATATGATCATTACGGTCATTTCTGTTACTGTAGTCAGGGGGATTGTGGGTAATGTAGTTGGTGTCGCCGAAGTAATGGCGCTAAAAACGTCAGGAATTGTCACAGACGTTCAAGACAACAGCAGCGACGCTGACTCGCCTAATGGAGACTTTGACGAGACAGAGCAAAGCTGGTTTTTATTTTGTTAATAAAGTTTCACATACGGTACTTTTCTTGTTTTTTTTTTTGCATTTGCATTTGCTGTAGGATTTTGTAGCATTTCCTGTAGCGCAGCTCCATCAGGTAGATGCATAACTCAACCCCAGCCACTATAGTATGATATTTTACCATATATTTAGTGCGCCTTATAATGCGGAAAATACTGTATATATATTGAGAAAACTCCATTAACATTATTTATTTATTTTTTCTCACAAATTATTTTGGTTAAAATTGCCTTTATTTCTTTTTAAGTTGGAGGACCCCCTGCAGTACCTCCCCCTGGTTGAAGACCCCTGATGTAAAGCACTTTGAATTACCTGAATAGTGCTATACAAATAAACTTGCCTTGCCTTTTACTTTATGTTAACAAGACAAACTCATCTTAAACAGGTGGGAGGACACACACAGTTGGGTGGGGGGGGCAGGCAGAGCAAACATGGCAGTCACAGCGCTTGTGCACCTCACAGCATGCCTGCATGTGGCTCGCTCACTTACCTGTAGGAAGGGAGGGACGCTACTGTGCACCTGAGCCACCAGGCAGCGCCGCCGCGGCGGCGGCAGGAACATCCGCCGCGGCGGGAAAACATGCCTGGTGGCGTAATTTCTAGCCAGGTTTTGACACCAGATTTGATTGGAAATGAGCCCGATAGGCGGCCGAGAGGCACAGATCCGCCGGCGACAACAGCCGTCTCTCCCTCCGTGCAACTTAACTGTGAGCGTGCGTCGTCCCCTAACGGTGTCGCCAGGCCTCCAGCACTTACATCAGTGATGGCGTTCAGAGCCGTGTCAGCGCCGATGCTGAGGTCTGAGCCAGGCACATTGTTGGAGACCGTGGCTGGGACCATGACCATGGGCACACAGAACTCGTCATATTTCCCACGAGCCGTTAACAATTCCAGCAGTGACAGGAAGGCCTGCAGGGCAGAGCCAAGGGCTTTAGTTCGTGTCTGAAGGGCGGAGGGACTCTGGCAAGCTGGTGTGGTTGAGAGGTGCTACTTGCCACAGGGAAGGGAAAGACATTAGTGGAAGAGTGCCGAGGGGAGGGAGGAGCCGGGTCTATCACAACGGACAGCAGCGAAACAGACAGGTACCACTCCACATTCACCCCCAAAATACACACTCATGTATACAGAGGAACACTCGAGTACTATCACAGGAAGATTAGAGCCGGTGAGCAGCTAAACAGGGTTGCGTGAAATGAAAAGCAGGTGTTGGTTTCCTGTTAAAAACAATCAGCTGGTTCACTTTTTATTTAAACACAAACATTAAAACATTCTCAGTGCATCTAACAGTTAAAAGCAAAAGTGTATCAATTGCAGTGGATCAATGAAAAAGTACCAACTGTTAAAGGCTGGCAAAGAGTGGTGTTTGATCTAGTGCCACCTTACATGTACAGGACTGTCTCAGAAAATTTGAATATTGTGATTTTCTGTAATAAAATTACAAAAACAAAAATGTCATACATTCTGGATTCATTACAAATCAACTGAAATATTGCAAGCCTTTTATTATTTTAATATTGCTGATCATGGCTTACAGCTTAAGAAAACTCAAATATCCAAATATCTAAAAAAATGTGAATATTCTGGGAATCTGAATCTTAAACTGTAAACCATAATCAGCAATATTAAAATAATAAAAGGCTTGCAATATTTCAGTTGATTTGTAATGAATCCAGAATCAGGGTTTATACAGCAATCCTTATGTTAAATTTAATACCAATTTAATACCTTTTTCACTACCTTCAGATTTTTTTTAAAAACTGTCACAACATTAAGTGTTAATCACGGACCTTTTAACATTTTAACAACAGATTTTGAACTATAGAACACTATACAGAACAGATTTATAGACTCATTGATGTTGACCAGATGTTTCACATTTATTTCACTTTGTGAATGACAATAAAATAGACTGCTTAAAATGTAAAAGGTAAAAAATAATACCAATTTAAAAAAAAATAATACTTCTGACAGTGAATGTAACACTTTTAATGGCCTTAAATTTGGCAATTTTCATGTATCACTTTTTAATACTTTTTAAAACCCTGCGGAAACACTGAGAATGTATGACATTTTTGTTTTTTTAATTGCATTACAGAAAATAAAGAACTTTATCACAATATTCTAATTTTCTGAGACAGTCCTGTATATTACATTCAAAAACAGACCAATTCTATAAAGTTTGGGAACCCTACTTGAACTATGTAGAGCCTGATGTTTCTAATATCATGTTGCAGGGATTTTCTTGACTTGTCTTTCTGTACATTTTTACTGTAACCTACGGTATTATTTATATGGATCTGAGCTTGTTTGTTTGCCTGTTTTGCTTGTTATTTCTGTGGATCATGTTATGCATCTCATTCTTTACTTGTAAAAGTGAAAAATTAATAAAAATATTGTTTAAAAAAAAAAAGAGTAATGAAAATAAAAGCAAAAGTGTAGCAACTTCACGTTGCAGTTAAACTCATTAGTTCTGCTGTTTCTGTCAACGTGACGACGGTGAGAGCATGTTCGTGTACACGTGAGCCATATGGCGGCGTCCTGACATGAAATGATGGGGACTGATGGGGAGTATCAATATTCAGCACATATGCACATCTGAGGAGATGATTAAAGCCCTGCAGCTGTCTGCTCTAATTACTGGGAGCAATAATGACGTCTTTGTCCCAGCTAGTCATCACTAAAGAGCTTAGAAGCCAGAAAACATATTTAAAAAGAAAAAACACGCCTGTCTGGTGACTTTAAGCACATAAACTACTGGCGACAGGAAAGGCGTTGGTACGTACCTCAAATCCACCGATAACCAGCAGTGCGTTTATATTGTGCTTTCGCATCTGCTCGGCAATTTTGTCAACATGCTTAGCAGGAAGTGTTCTGGGGAGAAACAAGATGACACTTTTCTTAAAAAGATGAAAATAAAGTCACTGGTGCAATACGGCTATAAAAGATGGAAGATGTCCAATCTGATTGGACTGTTTACGTAAACAAACTGAGGCTCAGTTTCTCCTGGAATGCCACGTCAGCGCATTTATTCACACTCCCAACAGCTTTCTCTCTTACAGCTTTTGTTTATGTATTTAAAAAATGAAAAAGAAAGAGACTTTTACCTTTTGGTCCCCAACAGGGAACCGCCCTGCCCCGTCCATCCTCCAACATCCCCCCATTTGATCTCTTTAATCTGGAGGGAACAAAACAGAAACCAGAGCAGGTTTACCCGTTTACCCGTCTCACCAGGTAATCCTTCATGTTTTCAATACAAACAGCAAAACACCCAACTGTTGTCTTCATTCCCACCATGAATTGAAGCCTTACTCAGAGATCTGATGCCAATTTAAACACCTCGCCCGCAAATCCAAAACTCTCAGCACCAACGACGCGGTGGTGAAGTAACTGTCTATTCGTCCCCTGGGCACTGATCTTCGCCGGGTCCCATTATAGTCAGATTTCAGGAGGTCGGGGCTCAAATAAAACATTCAACGAGCCAGTGGCATTAGGGAATGGTCAGGTAATTCATTAAACGCTGGCATTTTCATGGCCTGAAAGGTTTAAGGTTTCTGGCTGTGAGGTCTGAAGTGGAACCAGTTCTACCAACAGAGAAGCCGTCTCAGGTTACAGTCTAGAGCAGGGTTGGAATTTAAAGATCACACAAGAATTTGACTCTATTCAAAACTCTTTTGGTTCTTTTGGTGACATTTGTGGGGAAATGTATCCAAAATCCTCCCAAAGCCTTTTATTTGTGCGTTCTGTCTCCATCTGCTGGTTGGTTGTGGTACTGCACGTCCTCAGTCTGAGCTGAGCAGTCTGTGTGGGAAATTGGTTTACATTAATCTGCAGCGATTATCCCCTGGGTCTCCCTGATTATTTTTCAGCGAGGGAGCTAACAGTGATTGTGCACCACTGCGGCTCTCATCAGGCTAAGCCAATTCTCTCCGAGTTACTGATTAGAAAAATTAAAGTCATGCACTGAATATTTTATCGAGTTTCCAGCTTCGGTTACGCCGTGAAATCTCTCCGGCGTGATGACTCCCCCGGCGGATCCTGACAGCGCGCTACGGAACAGCAGCTGCACGCCGGCGCTGTGGAGCTCACCTGTCCTTTGTAAAAGCCCTCGAATCCGTCACTGACGGCGAACATCTTGTGGCCCTCAGAGATGCCCACCCTGACGGCCGAGCGGACGGCAGCGTTCATGCCGGCCGCGGGGGCCCCGACGTTCAGCACCGCCACGTTGAAGTTGCTCTGGGGGTTGAAAACACATAGCAAGAGGTTAAATGTGCAAAGAAAAACAAATCTGACGTCAAAAGTGACATTGCAGATGAACTCATCTCACTGTAGTGTTGTTTTTGTCAGCCTTTAGTTAGAATTGTCCAGGACCATTTTAGTCAAAGATTGTATTTAGCCAAACCCATTTTACAATTCAAACAAGGTTATCTTATTATTATAATATTGTTACCTTATAAACTCAAGAATACATTCATTCCAGATACAGAAGATTCTAATTTGAGTTTAAAACATATTTATTTTTCCGCATTTCTCCCCGTCTTTTTCTTTTTCGACGACACATTGGGTTTTCTTTTCCACGTCTATGTAGGAAAGTGTTTCCAAAGATGGTTCTTCTTCTTCTTCTCCAGCCCCAGAGCAGATCCCCACGTTTCTCTATGTTACTTAGTTTTTAATAGACGTGAACCTAGAGCTCTGCGTTAACGGCATCAGCCTCTAACTCTGCAGCTGCATCTTCTGGATCTGATTCCCCGCTGCAGCGACTGGGATTGAGGACTAACGTCACCCAGCAGAACTAAACCAGAGAAACTACTGAAAACATGGACATTAAGGATCTTTGTTTTTATTTTGTAATCTACATTTTAGCCTTGTTTTTATTCATCTACAATATTGCATTATATATTTAATTATTGTTATCATCACATGACCAGCATTTTCGTTGCGTCTCGTCTCATTTTCCTCAGGTGATAAAGGTTTGTTGACGACGATATTTAGTCATTATTTTCGTTGACGAAAGCAACTTCATCTCACTGGCAGTGGACAGTTTGTGATGCTGCATGATGTGAATCAATACATGGCTTCTGGTGATGTTCCCCGCTATATGTGGGCCTAAGAGAGGCCATCGTTAGAGATGCAGGGGGGGTGTAACCCCCGACAGGAGCTGCTATGCTGCCTCTACACCTCAGTGATCCTCAGGCTGAGCCGTCTCCTCCGGAGCCACGGCAGGAGGCTGCAGCCCAAAGCTCCTGACGGGCCTGAAAGAGCCGTCGCTCAGCGGGAGAGCCGGGTGTCATCCAATATCACGACCAGCAGACTAGCGCTGAGCCACACGGGCTACTCTGACTGCACTTATTAGGTGTTCAGCAGATGGATAAAAGCAGCTCCGCCTGACTGACTACCCGTCAGGTGGACACAATATGACTGAATTAGTATTAAATACTCATGTTTTAGTTTGTGGTAGTGACTCTGTGTTTGTAGGTAAACCCTTGTGACAGTAAAATACAATCTAAGACAACATTCTGGAGCTCGTTGGGCTCCCTGGACTCACCACTGGCAGGTCACTTTCTGGTTTACGATGAGCCAGAAGTTTGTACGTCCTCAGGTTGTTCTCAAAGCTCCTGCAATTGAATGACACACAATTAGTTCTTTAGTTCCGAGAAACACACGGCTGCACTTAGAGAAACTCCTCTTCCACTTTGCTCCTCTCTTTTCAGGCCAGATGAAAACAGCACTCTGCCTGTCTCTGCAGCAGCGTCACACTGGCTGTCAAGGCTACCGTACATCTACAGGAAGTGGCAGCTTGGGTCGATCAGACTGGTCTGGTGGTAATACCTGCCCCGGAGCTTCACCGCCTCCTCAAACTTCTTCAGGTCCATCGCCTTCTGGACTTCTTGCGTCTGAAGAAAAGAAGAAAGAAGTGCAAATGAACAAATGACAGATAACATTAAACGTGAATGTGAATAAAGTGTGTGACAACTGACAGAACTGCTTAGAGCCGACTGCAGCGGTGCGTCTGAAATGCCATACTAAAAAGTATATACTAAAAAGTATACTTAAATTTGGCAAACTTTTGAGTAAATATCAGTAGTGTGCATTAATTAGGACGTACTACTCAGAGCGCACACGTCACTTCCTCCCAACAGCAGCGGTAGCAGCACCGCTCCACTATTTCCCGTTTATTCTGGCCCAAACCAGATGACATTATATAATATTATTATATACTAATATTATAATATTAATATTATATAATAATATTATTATACTTAATATTATACTTATGACATATATGCATCACTTAGCAACCAAACACCGCTGTATTGCATTGTGGGAAGTTTCTGCTCAGCTAGTGTCCATCAATCCACACTAATAAATTTCTCCGGAATGAGTATGGATAGAGCTACTATTGAGTACGTACTAATGGTGTCGGACACACTCATTAGGGTGGAAGTATGGAATTTCGGACGCAGCCCAGGTCTTCATACGGCCACTAGAGCTCCATCAAGCCACGTGTTCAAAAGTCCAAATTTGCAGCACAAATAACATATTTACAGGCGGGTATGAACAGATCTTGGTCTCCATAGCAACCTCCTTCATGACTGACAACTGTAAGGTTAAGGTAAAATAAGATAAAGCCAAGGCGAAGGTTTTAAGGCTGTCACTTTATCTTCTTAGCACTTTTGGTGAACTTGACTTCTGGATTGTAATCTGTAGTCATAGAAACCGCCGCTACCAGCTCTGAAGGAGAGGATTCCTGGCAGTACAGCCTCTATATCGCTCCTCTGGCCGAGCCACCTTCCAGGGTGGCCCCAATGCCTCCAGGCTGACTAGCCATGACTTGCCAATGGCCAGCTGGCTACCTGCTCTGGACCTCCGCTGCCACCTCGGCTCCACCGAGACTGAGCTGAGGATTCTGGGAAGCTCAGACGGCGCCCTGGCAGTACTTATTTCAGATGATATTTCAGTACTGACACCTGAAAGGAGGACGGCTGAAGGGACAGATTTGATAAGAACGATGGTAAAGTAGCATTGATGAGCATCGTACTGTAGCTTGGTGTGAATGAAGGTGTGTTAAGGTGATGACTGAGATCGGGCGGAGCGTTGCCAGGCTCGTTTCTCCTGCCCAGTAGTCCAGGGGTGGATTAACTGAGGTTAGTCAGCTCTGGCCAAACTGGCATCAGCCAAAATCCTGAAGACAGGCTTCAACAGCTCCTCAAAATGATCTTTAGGTGATGTCACAGAGTACTTGCAGGTCTTCTTGCATATTTTATAGCAACAATCTCTTTTTGGATGAACAGCACTCATTTAGGAAACAAAAACACACACCCTGCTGTGATCTGTAACTACTTTCCTGGAGGGTTTTATGAAACAAATTCTTCTCCTGGAGATCTGTCAAGATCTGAACATGACAGACCAATATGACAACAAAAGCCCCTTTGTGCGTTACCATGGAGATGCCACAGTTTTACATCATATTTGGAGGAGAGCAGCCAACCCGTCTCAAAGCTCAAATAATCATTCGCCAGACGAACGGCCCCTGAGACAAAGCCTCTCTGTTGGGAACATGAGGGCCGCTTGTTGCCCTGCGCATCACCGTTTGATCCGGTCGTTCCCCCCGACTCCCCCCCCGTCTCCTCAGCTTCTGCGCTCCTGTGAATAACTGCGTGCCAGTTGTGTGCATGTGTGTTCCACGTGTGGCGCTGTTGGACGGCGTCCAGCTCGGCGCTGCACTCACCATCTGTACGCACTCCATGAGGGGCAGACGCACCGACTGGTTCCCGCACAGGGAGACCACGCAGGCCGGCGTGTTGGCCGTGGTCTCCAGCAGGGCCAGGACGGCCTCCACGCCCATCCGGCTGGCCTAGAAACACACACACAGAGATACAAGCACCTCGTTATCCTTGCTTCTCCAGCACTCATACTTTCTAACACAACCTGGCCTCATTCTTCAGCCACAGATATGACGTGCACTGTGCTCCGTTTCCCTGACTTTCTTCATCTTTACTTTCACTTTAACAACATGTTTGTGCATCGCTCCTCGAGCTGAGGCGTAAATCTGCTAATGGGCTTAACCTAAAACCTGCTCAGACGCACGCAGCTACTACCACTGCTGCTCCGAGCACAGGAAACTGATCTTACTGCACTCGTAGTTTAAAGGAAATACCGACCACAAAGTCAAGCGTGCACCACAAACTGTGGCTTCTGAAAAACATGCAACGTGCATTCACCAGCTATTTGCTAATTATTATTATGCCTTTATATTAATAAACAGATCAGGGGGGAGGAGGAGGGCAAAGAAGAACTGAAGGACAGAGGGACTGCGGGGGGTCAGTGAGTCAGTCTGACCAACAACAAACAGGGCTGTGCAATAACCAGGACAGTGCAATAACTTTGTGCAATATTACATAACACTTATTTCTTTCGTATCCATATCTTTCTATATATGGCACTGCACTTTTTATTTTTATTTCTATTTTTGTTTTTATCTTTTATCTTTATATGGGTGTTTGGTTTTAGGGGTGTTTGATTTGTATATGACAGTGCTTTGTGAGTGAGATGGAGATCAATTTCCTCGAGGGAACCTCCCAAAGAGATTAATAAAGTCGTCTGAATCTGAATTTAACAGTCAAAATGCTTATTAAAATATCCCAAACATGATCGCATGTTTTATTTGACCATTCAGACATTTTTGGATCATGAAAAGCTGAAACTTCTGAGATCTTGGACCCTGTATTCAGCACATTTTTACTCATTTCTGTGTGATGTGACGGCCTGATTGGCCTGATTGAGCAGAACATAATCTCAAACAACCAACAGTTAAAACAACACTTAAAAGTATGTGTATTTCAGTTACAGGGGTTAAGTTGTGGAATAGCTTGCCAGATAATCTTAAACAAAGTAAAAACATCATGCAGTTTAAAAATAGTTTAAAACAGACCATGATTGGTAAATACCAACAAGATTGAAGGATAAAATGCAAGAGAGAGAATTATGGAATTATGCAGGTAATATTTACTGATCTTTTTGTCCTTGTTTTAATCGGGACTATTTATTATTTATTTTTCCTTTTTTCTTTTCTTACTGGTTCTTTGTTGTTACATATATTTTTTTGTGTTTGCTTCTTTTTTGGGTGGAAATGCTAGAAAGCATTTGTTGTAGAAAGTGTAAATAATAATAATGTGAAGGTTAAAGTGTAGACATTTATAAGCTCAGAGCTTCAGCCTATTCCTTTTCGATCCAAATGATTACACGATATGCTATGAATGAGCGTACCATATTGAGCACATGATCGAAATGAATAAATAAATATATATATATTAAAAAAAATGTACCCACCAAGATACGATCGAAGGCGGACGGGGTCCCCCCTCTCTGCACGTGCCCCAGGATGGTCACGCGCGTGTCGAAGCCCAGGCATTTGACCACAAGCTGCGAGGATAACACACAGGATTCAGCGGCGTGGAGTGGATTTCCCTCTCATAGCTCAAAGTCGACGAGACACACACACACGTGTAACAAAACATCGTGTTTTAAGATTCATGTTTGTGCAGAAACTACACGCGGGAATGAATCACAACACACACTTGAACACGGGTACAATATAAAAGCTGAAGAGAAGGGGAAACAGCAAAGCACAAGCAAGCCAGTCTAATTTTTCGGTCATGTTAGCAGCGAGCTCGTAGCTCAGAGAGGACACCAGGCGGGAAGTGCCAAAATAAAACCAAAGAGTGTGGTCACACTAGAAACATAATGCTTGAAGGGCAACACAGTTAGTAGTGGAGCTGTGATAAAAACTGTAATAGACGCTCTATACATATATCTGTGTGTATATGTGTGTGTGTGTGTGAAGCAGTTACAATACAAAGAGCATTAGCGTTGGCCAACGCCAGGCTGTGAGCTTTAGTGAGGGTGTCTTACAGCGGTTAGAGTAAAGTACCGTGAAAGCCGTCTTCCCAAACTAGCGAGTGTGCCTGATAGAGCATTCCAGAAACACAGCAACAGAGTCAAAGCCACATCGGGGCAGCAGTACAGTAGTAGAGTCATACAGGAGGCTGGACGCTCGCCACACACAGCTCTGTACTTACATTCTTAATATACTCAGTGGTAATGGGCTTGTTGTTATGATCAATCGCCCCTTCGGCTACAATTATGATATTCAGCCGTTTCATCCCTGCGCGGTTCTACAAGGGTGGGGTGCGGTGGAGAAACAACATGACAGAAAAACTGAGAGGTGGCTGTAACATGGGCTTTCAGAAGCACGGGGGACCGGACCGCGATGGTTCTCTCCTAGTAAAAGCCTCGCTGCCGCGCCGTCAGCAGCATCCTGCCGTTACTGTTGCTCGGCAACGCTTAATTCGCGAAGAGAACATCCAATGTCTATATCAGTGTCTCCCAACCTGGGGTCCAGGCCCCCCCCTGGTGGGGCGCCAGAGATCTCTGGGGGGGGGGGCGCGAAACTTTGTCTGCTTTGAAATTATGCAGTTGTAAAAATTATATTTGTGAATGAGTCATTCATAAGACATTGTTAGGAATCATTTATGAATGTCTTGAATATTTTTTGTGTTTTTTATACACTGGTGACAAACACAGGAAATGATTTTATTTAGTGATGAACCGATTGTTCGGTAAACGAAATTGTTCGGCCGAAAATGGCAAAAAAACACTTTCGGTGTTCGGTGGAATAAGTGGGGAAAAAACCGAACAATTAATAACGGCGTTGTAAAATAAGGAAATAGATTGGCCGCTCCGTCCCGTAACATTGCGCACTACATAAATCGTTGGCCAACCAAAAAGTAACCCCATAAGAATTTTACCTAACATTCACCAGGAGGTGGAACCAAAACAACATAATGCAGGGAAATTAAAAAAATTTCATTTTTTTATGTTCAATAAATATTTTCTACCTTGTAATTTTGTAAAAGATTTTTCTTCTTTTAAAAGCATGCCTAAATCAAATGTATTTGATTTATGCAATGGTGAAAAAATAGGCAAAATAAATGAAAAACTGCTGAAGAACCATGTTCGGTATTCGGCCGAGTGTTTATTATTATTTTCGGTTTCGGTTTCGGCCACAAATTTTCATTTCGGTGCATCACTAATTTCATTCCTTATTATTATATCATTACTCAACATTTAATCTACTTCGACAGGTTGTTAAAGGAAAAATGTTAAAAAAATGTTGGTCTCATATAAAAAGAGACATTTTTCTGAAATATTTTTATGTCCTTTTATGTCCTTTTGTGCGTATTTTATACATTGCTGACATTGGAGAAAAACAAAGTCATATGTATACAGAGTAAACCAAAGAGAAATGTATCAAAAAAACATAATTAATGTTCATTTTCTCAATTAAAGACTATTTTGGTGCTAGTATGTACGGGTCGGGGGGCCTGGCTGGTCTTAGACACAAGTAGGGGGGGCCCCAATGAAAAAAGGTTGGGAACCACTGGTCTAAAGTATTGGATGGAATATTGAGGGTTATCGCTGTGATTTATTTTCCATCAGTCGGGTCTCCGTGCTTCTGGCTTCCCCTGTCTTCACCGTCAGGTACTCACATCTTTGACAAAACTAGAGGTTATAGGTTTCCCATGTCTGTCAATGGCCCCCTCAGCAACTATGATAATGTTCAGCCTCGTGCCCCTGGAACGGGTCTGAATCACAGAACACCGGCATGTTTTCAAAGCAGAAAAAAACACATATTAAGACATCAGGCGACTGAGACGCGACGCCCTGTATCAGTCTTGTCTAATCACGTAAAAAACTCTCTCCTTCTGGAAATATAAGAGCGGTGCAGATTAAGTTAAGATTTAACATTACACATCATGAACGCTGATATTGTGATAAGTTTACGGTGAGGAACCAAATCTGACTGAGTTACCGCAGACAGTTTCTGACACATCTTCTCCTCCCAGCCGTCCTCCGGAGGCATCTCAGGGATCAGCACCCAATCTGCCCCGCAAGCCAGCGCGCTCACCAAGGCCAGATAGCTGAGACGGTAAACACAGACGCAGTATTTTCATAATAAAGCTCTCCGTCTCTGCCCCGGGGGCTGATATTGTCTCGTCGGTTTACGTCCTCTCACCCACAGTGCCTGCCCATGACCTCCAGCACGAACGTCCTCTGGTGGCTGAGAGATAAGCAGAGAAAGAGCTGGGTGAGAAACGGGGCGGGTGTCGGTCGACCGCAGAGTCCCGGCCGCTCCCTCTCACCTCTGCGCCGTCGTCATGATGGCGTCCACCACCTCGATGATTCTGTGCAGGGCCGAGTCGGTGCCGATGGTCATGTCGGTGCCGCAGAAGTCGTTGTCGATGGAGCCGACCATGCCGACGATGTGGAGGGCCGAGTACTTCTGCACAGCGTCTTCTTCGATCAGCCCTGAAACGACCAACACCAGTCCGATGTCATAAGGGCTGTTCGATTTTGCCCAAAAATAAAATCTCGATTTTTTTCTCTCAAAATCCGATTTTCGATTACAATTATTTTATGAATTGACAGAAGGCAAAGAAATGATTTCAAATATGCTGTTTTTTTATTGAACATTTGCCCCATTGGGCTTTAAGTGCAAACTTTGCTCTTATTAAACCAAAAATGAATGAATAAAGTGCAAAACTCTGTAAAATAAGTTGAAAAAAAGTTTTAAAAAATATAATAAAATATAAAATTTTATCTCTGAAAAACAAAATCAGCAAATCAGCACTTGCAAACATACAGTAAGTTATATTTCAAATTCCAATTAAATAAAACAAGACATTTTCTAATTAAACTAAACTGGGTCTTTGCATGCTAAATAATAATGCAACCCATGAAGGAGGTAGAGGTGTGTAATGTCAGTCATTACATTTGCTATTCACATTTGCAAGTTTTTTGCAAGGAACACGAGCCGGTCTACGGCATCTGGCTTGAGGGATGCCCGGTGGCATGTTACAACGCCCCCTCCTACACTAAAGAGCCTCTCCAATGGGGCACTTGTCGCAGGTATTGAGAGGTATTTCCATCAATCATTAATATGGTATCAATCTTTAATATGTGTGCAGACAAGGTAAAAAAAAAAAAAAAAAAAAAAAATCGATTTTACGAGTTTCACGTTTTAACATCGTTCTAATTACATAATCGCGATTACGATTTAAAATCGATTAATCGAACAGCCCTAATGTCATAATACCACATGGACTAAAGAACAGAATGCTCGAGACCTTTTCTGCAGCCAAGATTCAAAGTATGAGTAAACAGCCATGTACATTTTTAAAAGCCCTACATTCAATTCAATTGTATTTATACAGCGTCTATTACAACAGAAGTTGTCTCTGTGCGCTTTCCAGAGACCCAGAACATGACCAGAACATAACAGATGGGTAGATTATTTCTTTGTCGTAACAATGCTTCTTGACAATAAATCGTATACCATTTATTTCCCTTTTAAATGGTGACACATTTGTGAGGAACGTGCATCTCTGAACAGCAGAGCTGAGTATGTGGGTTTTGCCCGTGATAACTTTGCCAAATCTTCTCTGGCAAACAGATTTTTTTTTTTTTCGCAGCACACATCCACACACAAATAACAGCAATCACGTAATAAACATTAAAATGAGAGTGCAAACTGTTTAGCAAATAAAGTGCAATAGTGGTGACTTCAATAATATGTAAAAAACAACAACTTCAAAAATAATTTTAAATTTAAGAACATGGGCACATGTAGTTTAAAAACACGGGCAAGGATTTTCGTTGTCGGTTTTTAAGAAGTGAGCGAAAGGCTTCAAATGAAACAAGTTCAGGCATTTTCAGTTCAAGTTGGAGGTTATTCCAAGCAGAGGGTGCAGAGAAACTAAAAGCTTTTTTCCCCAAGTTAGTCCGAACACGAGGAACAGCCAGGTGCAAAGTATCATTTGACCTTAAAGCATAATGGCTTTTAGTTCTCTGAAGAAATAAACATAAATAAACAGGAACCAAGCCAAGAAGAGCCTTATAAATCAGAGTCATCCAGTGTGTAAATCGTCTCTAGGATCTTTCCAGAGACCCAGAACATGACACCCAAGCAATTATTACATAAACAATGGCAGGTAAAAACCCCATAGTGGGAGAAAAACCTTAAGCCAAACAGTGGCAAAAAAAACTCCCCTTTAGGAGGGAAGAAACCTGGACCAGAACCAGGATCATAAGGGGGGGCCCTCCTGCCGGAGCAGGAAAGAGAGAACAGACAGAGAGAATGAATAACAGAGAAAGGAGAGGGGGCAGGCCAGGACGTCAGCAAGCACACACACTACATGCTGTTAAAGCAGCGTTAAGTAATAAAGCAGCACCTTGCTCCACCAGCTCGGCCAGCAGGCCGCTCCACTCCTCCCTGAAGAGGTTGGCCCCGGTCAGGCTGCCGTCTCCCCCGATCACGCACAGGTTGGTGATGCCGCGCTGCACCAGGTTGTGAGCCGCCTTCAGACGTCCCTCGTGGGAGCGAAACTCTTTGCAGCGGGCGCTCCCGATGACGGTCCCGCCCTGAACACAACACGAAACAGGTGTGAGACTGACTTCGGGGCCAAATTATCCACGTAAAAAGATGTTACAGAAAAACGTCAAATGAAACAAACCGCCATCATTTGGTTTACATTTGAAAGTTTAAGAACTCAGAAAATGCCTGAGTTTTATTTTTAAAGTGGTTTATTTTAAGGTGGAAGTCCACAGATTTATTCCAACTGTAAACATCCTCAGAGGAATCGCAACGACTCACCACTTGTAACATGCTTGAGACACTTTCCCATGTAGCTTCCTTGATGTTATCCCCACCATCCACCATCCCCTGATAGCCCTGGTTGGAGAAGAAGGAAAAACACTTCTTGGTAAGGAAATACCACAACAGGCTTAAGAGTATACGGCCAAAACTAACTGAGGTTCAACTGTTGAACATCAGTCTGAAATAAAATATTTATTTTCACCAAATGGAAACCTCCCCACCACAACATAATGCATTTCTTGAATTATTTAAGAGTCCTGCAGCAGCTTACGGGAGTCCACCGGCAGCCCAGCGCTGCCTGGGGGGGAGGTTCATGTGAGGCATCTGCCAGGCCTGAGCCAGTTATGTAACAGCACACCGGGTGGGCAGGATGTGCTGCATGACAGTGCGAGGAGGCAGCGCTTCATAAAGCTCACCTAACATCTGCTGTATTACAATAAACACTCAAGCATGGAGAACAAGAGACTTTCAATATGCAACAAGTGTGCAAACATCCTTTTATCAAATACTAAATCTGGAATCCTCCGTTTTCATTACACATTTATATGTTAAAGTCGTAAAAGTTATTTTAAAATGTCACATGAACCTGAATCCATCCGGTGCAGAAATGTTTGTATGCATGCATGCGAGATTAATTAGTGATTCTAAACGGGCCGAGGCTGAACATTGCTGCGCCTCTCGATGTTAGCCCTGGCAACGTGTCCTGCAGTGTCCCGGACCCCCAGCGACCGCCTGCAGGGGACAGCAGCGGCAGCAGAGGAACGCTAGCATGTGAGTGTTAATAATTAGAGGGATGTTTTCCTATGTTAAAAAATAATAATAAACAAATCATACAGGTTGTGAATGTGAAGATATGGGCTCACCTCATGTATGAAATAAACTTTTGCACCCACATAGAGCCCCATTCGAACCACAGCACGTACAGCAGCATTCATTCCTGCAAAAGACAAATCATTTGTAAAAGAGTCCTCACCACCAACGCTCTTGTTTTGTGTGTGTTACAGCGCAGAGTCAGTGTGTATTTCAGTAAGTGGGACTGCATGCTTTAACACAATTAATCTGGAGCTTAGGACAATTTATAACTTCACAAACAATGCTGCCGTTTTGGGTGAAAAGAGTTCCCAGTCCGTCTTACAGCCTTGTTACGCCGCAGTTCGTCCAAGTGAACTCATCAGGGACACTCTGCTGGCTTGAATGTCAATAGCAGGTCAGATTGAACACCAACTCTCTGGGATAAAGAGACATTGCTTCAACCACTGCAGGACAACAGGAGCCGGGCTGACTGGACAAGCGGCTTTCTGTAGTGTTGTTACTAAGCAACAGATTTCAGACCATCATGCCAAAGAGACAAGACTCCCAACAACAGCCTTTGGATCTGTTCTATAAAGAGTTCAAAGAGAGAGTCCATTAAACACCCCATAATTATCAGGGAAACCAATAATATTTTCCAGTAGGAGAGAACCTGGCCCACTCTCTGGTTACATAACTGCAGTGAAATGCCCGGCCTGTTTTTACCTCAGAATCAGAGCAGCTTTTCTGCCTCTCATCAAAAGTGTGTATATCTTTGTCAAAGCAGACACAATCTCATTCCGCATGACTGACACTTTCTCCGGCATTGTGCCTAAAACCACGGAGCCAAGATTTCACAATGCACCCTGACACCAGTGCTCCGCTCCCGTCATGCATACCACGGCCTGGTGGCTCTGCTCTCAGCCCTGCTCAGGCTTTTACAGTTCAGTTTTTTCCTGTACGCTCTACACTTCCTGTACTTTCATTTCTAACCAAGTTATGAAACAAAAAGTTATTGCCACTTGATGAATGATTAACTAGGCCCTTGTCAGTCTGGAGCAACCCAAGGTCATCAGACTATTGAGAATTACATTTTAATGGAGACACTTTGCAATTTACCTGTTGCATCCGAAACAATGCAACAGGTGTTTTTCAATCAATCAAAAACTGCAATTTTAGGAAAAGACTTATTTGTAACAGCACTGTCTCCACCACAGACTCCTTCAGGTTCCTGGGATCCACAATCTCTTGGGACCTGAAGTGGACCAACCCACATTAACTCTGTCAGGAAGAAAGCTCAGCAGAGGTTGTAGTTCCTGCGGCAGCTCAGGAAGTTTAACCTGCTGCAGCAGCTGCTGATCACCTTCTACTCTGCCATCATCCAGTCTGTTCTCTGCACGTCCATCACTGTCTGGTTCGGATCGGCCACCAAACTAGACTGCAACGGACAATCAGGTCTGCAGAGAGGATAACTGGGACTAACCTCCCATCTATCAACGACCTGTACCGGTCCAGGACCAGGAAACGGGCAGGTAGCATCTCTGCAGACCCCTCACACCCAGGACACAGACTGGTTGAACTCCTCCCCTCTGGACGGCGCTACAGAGAACTGTACGCCAAAACCTCCAGATACAAGGACAGTTTCTTCCCCCAAGCTGTTGCTCTGATGAACTCTCACAATTAATAGAGTCTCAGAGAAACCAATCACCGTGCAATAACAATAATAGCAGTAATTATAATAACTATCACATTCTGTAACAATGCACCTTCCAGCAACAATCATGTCTGCCTCATTCTGCTGCGCCTTTCACTTAAAAAAAAAAAAAAGTTATTTTATTTAGAGCCATCATTTTTCTACCTCATACTGCTGCACCTTTCAGTTCTATAATTGTATATATGTTAATAAGTACCTACATTTGTTTATATACTTTACTGTTTGCTATTTTTAAATCTGGGTACAGCGAGCGAAACAACCGGAGTCAAATTCCCTGTTGGACAATGTTCAAACTTGGCCAATAAAGATGATTCTGATTCTGATGATGAACTTTCCTCACTCATAGAGTCTCAGAGTAATCAACCACTGTGCAATAATAATAATGATAATAATAACAGTAATTATAATAACACCATCATATGCTGTAACAATGCACCTTCCAATAATAATCATGTCTACCTCATACTGCTGCACCTTTCAGTTTTTTTAATTGTATATATATGTTAATAAGTGCCACATTATTTACTGTAAATGTATTATTTATTTACTGTTGTTACTTTTTAAATCTAGGTCCAGTGAGCGAAATAACCAGAGTCAAATTCAGAGGTGTCAAGTAACAAAGTACAAATACTTCGCTACCTTACTTTGGTTATCTATACTTCACTGGAGTAATTATTTTTCAGACGACTTTTTACTTTTACTCCTTACATTTTCACGCAATTATCTGTTCTTTTTACTCCTTACATTTTAAAAACAGCCTCGTTACTCTATTTCATTTCGGCCTTTAAATAAAAACTATCCAGTTAAATTGCTCCATCCGGATAGAGTGAATTTGGTTGTGGTTGTTTCAGATGTTCTTGTCCAGTTTTGTTCTTACATCCGTTCCCTCAGATTCCTGCAACTAAACTTGGATGTACATTCCAATAAAGGTTAGGATAAATGATAACATGCCTCTGAAGTTTGACTTTTTGCACCATTACAATACTTATAGGACACTAGTCATCATATCTTCTGCTCTCTGAAACACATGTTAATGCTCAATAGTACACATATATGGTTCTTTAATATATTTGCATTATACTAAGATGCATTCATTTTCAATGGCTTTTGTCCTTAATGGCTTTTTCCCCCTTACATTACTTTTACTTTTATACTTTAAGTAGTTTTGAAACCAGTACTTTTATACTTTTACTTGAGTAAAAAACTTGAGTTGATACTTCAACTTCTACAGGAGTATTTTTAAACTCTAGTATCTATACTTCTACCTGAGTAATGAATGTGAATACCTTTGACACCTCTGGTCAAATTCAAACTTGTCCAATAAAGCTGACTCTGATTCTGATGAGTAATGTGTATCTGTGGGTCTGCGGCGGGTCACGTGACCAGGGTTTCCTTCGTGACGCAGCGGACTCGGTGCCGCTCATCACGTACACAGACAGGATGCGGGAGTCCGATCCCCCCTCTCCTCTCCTCCCCACGGATGCCAGCACAGCTTCCCAGGACGCCGCGTCCTCCCTGCCGGATGCTTTCACATCACCTCCTGACCCGCTCACCCACGTCCACCGGGCAGTAGAGATCACCCCCCAACCCCCCCAGCCCCCGGGCTCGACCCGTCACATGGTCCCGTCACAGTAAACACCAGTACCGGGGACCACAGCTCGACCTTGACGTGGATCTGAGCTGAAACCGGTGTTCTGCCAATTTCTGCTACCTGCCGAGAAATGCTACTTTGTGGTTCTGCGCATGCGCAAAGTGGATTTTCAAAGTTTGATTGCCACGCTAAATCTATACTATGGGATGTTGAGTATGTGATCCTTGAAAATAAACGACCCATAACATGAATTGCATTACACTTTGTGAAAATTATACGATAAAGAGAAAAAAAAAAACAATTATATGGCTTTATTTCATTCATTCAGTCATTGTCCTTTATTTAGTCAGGCAGGTCATTAATAACATTCTTATTTACAATGACGGCCTGGCAAGAGACAAGCACCACTTAAAATTGGAGCTCTACAAAGGTAGAAATCCATTAGGGAGCATTTTTGGCAAAGCAGCAGAAATTGTCAGAACACCGGATCAGTCTTCAGTGTGATGATGCAGAGTCAAGGCTGATTTATGGTTCCGCGTTGGACCGACGCAGAGCCTACGGCGTAGGTTACGCGGAAACGCGCAACTATGCCGTAGGCTACGCCGTCGCTTTAACGCGGAACCATAAATCAGGCTATAGCGGGACTATGCTGCTAGCACCTAGCGGGACCAGGCTGACGTAACGCTGCTGTTTGGGTCTTAATGACCAGAACTGACCCTCATCAGTCCCCATCAGTCCCCACCCCCGCTGCAGAGGCGTGTTCCCCCCCAGGCCTGCTCCCTGACCGGGTTACCTTGAGCATCCCCCCCGCTCGTCAGCACGGCGATGGCTTTGCCCGCCCCGGACAGGTTCTCGAAGAAGATCTTCTTGCTGTCCGGTTGCGCCATATTCGCGACGTTTTCAGGGCTCGATTCCTTAGTCCCACTCCGGTAAAACACGACGTCGAAGGAGCCGCGGAACGGGGGTATGTTGGTACCGCGGTGATGAAGGACAACAGCACTCTGCGCGCTGTCCTCTCCTGGTTCCGCATCCACTCGCTGCTGCAGGGCTGGATGTGGGGACGGTGATTGACACGCCCACCGACCAATCACAGCTCCGCGGAGTGGTGAAGGCCGTGTTCTGAACCAATCAGAGGAGAGATAACTCCAGTGGGCGGCTCCCAAAGTAGAACGCGTGTGTCGTGGTGTACAAGCCAACTAAAAACGAAGTTTCTCTGAATTGACAATAATGTGTCAATCACATCACAATCAGCAAAACATAAATACTTCATTAATATCTTTATTATTGGTAATATTGGTTATCTATTTCTTGTAATGCTTTTAATATTATATTTTATTGTTGTGGACTGATTATTTTTTAGCCTTAATCCTTGAACTTTTATCATTTTCTAATTTTAATTAAGTATATTTTATATCAGTGTGCATTGGTCTCCCAGTTTTTATTTTATTTTTTTATTTTTTGGTCTCCCAGTTTTTATTTTTTTGTTTATTACGCTTATTTTTCAGTCAAAATGTCAAAGCACTTTGTATTTCATGTACCTGGATGAAAGGTGCTATATAAATACAATTTGATTGATTAATTGATTGATTATTATTACTATTATAAACAATAATATTAAAAAAGAGACGCAGAACATGCGTGAATACATGGTTTGTATTTGAACATGTGCATCATGTCTTTGTTTTTATACAATGTATATCTAATCATGGCTGCATAGTGTCCCAGTTTCTTCATGATTGTGTCCATTTTTCCTCAAAATTTTGGGACATTTGGTGTCACATTTTGATCAAAACTAATTCGTTTTCCACATTTACATGTCACTTTTGGTAGGTTTGTGCCTCTTTCTTGATTTAGTAAAGAATAACAATATTATCACAACTGCATTTTCTCTTTTTCTAAACTTTAAGTTTGGGCTCTGTTCTGATTTTAAAGTGGGGTCTGCTTATTTTATGGCAACGAGTCCCTTAAACCAGATTATTTCAAATTCTGAGTAATTCACAGACTGTTTTGGACTCATGTCTGACTAGTCTCATTCTTGACATCTTGCAGATATTTGCATCAGATTCATTTCCTGAAACCCCCCCCCCCGGAAAACACGAGGCACGCAGATGGATCTGGCTGAAAGTCTCCCCCATGTGGTTTTCAGCTCAAACTACAACAACGTCACATTTATTTTTGCTACACTTGCAATAGGTAAAATAACTCAGTGTGAAATTCTAACGTTACCTATGAAAATTAAAGTCTGGTGAGAATCTAGTGTTAGTGCTAAGACATGAATCTTTTCAGTTAAAAAGCAAAAGAAGTTGAATTATCAGCAGAAACAGTTGAACGTCAACAGCTAAGGTTAAGTCCCCTGGTAAAGCCGTGTCAGGGTCAGATCCATGCTATTGAGGCCAAGGTGGCTGCTATTAAGATTTAACCCATTCCTGTATCTAAACCTATGAGATTCCTTGGGAGAGCTGATACTGCGGTGTATTTGTACCAGTTTTTCATCAGTAGTGGCACCAGTGAACAACTTGTTCAGGGATGAGGTATATCTAGATGAGGGAGGTGCAAATGATTTAAATTTTATATCCCAACAATCACAAAAACAGTGTAATTGAGAAAAGGAAATTGCCCCATATGCTGTCATGTCCTGAATGACACGTCTGCCAAAGTGTCCACTCGACTGACTCCTTCCTCCTTTTTGTGTCTAACAAAGTTGTTTTATTTATATGAAATCGAGGTTACGCTGGTATTTCTAGCTAAAAAATATTTAAGAGATTATTTGAGTTACTCTATCAGCCTTTCCTTGTTTGGTCTGTTGTGGTTTTGTGATGTAGACAGAATAAATAACTAGATTTTAGGCTTTAAAGGTATTGTGACATCATTTTTAACATGCTTTTAACACTATTAAAAGTCTTGGCCAACATCCCTCAAATGTGTCTAAAAGAGTGTAACAAGAAAAACTTCACTCTAGTACTCCATTCCTGGCTGTTTATTACAGTGTTTTTTTGCGCCGTGAAAAATGCTTCCTTTCTCCCCTTTCCTGTCAATCATTGCTCCGCTCCTCCTCCCAACCTCCTCCTCCTCCAGCCATACGCTCACAGCGGCGTCGGAGCCACAGGCGAAGCATGCACGGAAAAGCAGGAGGGCGAACCACAGCAAACAATCATAAAAATAAAGGCATACAAGCAGCACTGTCCCCTTATCTTAAGTCCAGTCAGTGGCCGCGGGTCTTCTTAGCAGTTTTCCTCCGGTGATTAGAACAAAAGAGGCTCTAAACTGCTCCGTGTTAAGCCTCATTTATGGTTCCGCGTTAAATCGACGTAGAGCCTACGCCGTAGGGTTCAGCGTATGGTGCGCGTCGCCGCGTAACCCTACCCCGTAGGCTTTGCGTCGGTGTAACGCGGAACCATAAATCAGCCTTTATGGTGCGCTGGAGAGGAGAGGAGACAGGGAGCTGGGTGGAGGGGGCGGTGATTTAGCGGATCGTTACGTAACGATCCGCCACCAAACCACATGCGCCGTTTTTGCACAGTTATGCAGAAAATCCCAGAAAGCACACAATACACTGAATGTTAAAAGTTCGTTGTTTTTTGGGTGTAATTGATGTCAAGACACCCAACAAAACACAAAAAATCAAGAAAAATGTGTTTTTCATGTCACAATCCCTTTAAACTCAGTTAGGTATTCACTTCATCTGCAGGTTAGTGTACATGTGTTGGTGGTTCCTGCAAATGGATTGTGGTGGCGTTTCAATCCCAGTTAGCTGTAAAAATAATAAAAGAGAAGAAAAACAATTCATTCACAGTGCTCAGTAGTGAAATAAGATAATTTTGTATTAATCTGAGCCTCCAATAATTTGCTGCTTATGCTGCTTCTGATGCCCCTCTTGTTGCAAACACTGTTATCAGTCCACTAACTTTTTTGTCCCAATCAAAAGCAGGTATTTGTTGGGGATAAAGAGAAGCCAACGTGATGATTGCATTTTTTGAGTCTGCTCTTTTTCAGATCTTTGTAGAGAGCCCCACCTTTCATGACCACGACAGCCCTGTGGTACTTCCTGGGGTCGTCTTCAGCTGCAGCGGTTCACAGAATGCAACTTTGGCTGATTATCTGCAGACATTCGTGGTTTCTTTCTCTGGGGTTTGTGTTGTTTTTTAGGGTTTTATTTGAATGACGGTGTAGATTTAATACCGTACAGCCAGACACTGAAGAACATTAAAAAATGAGGTTATACAAATAGAGTAGAGAGATTAAACACCACTTTATAATGTTGATGTTCCTTCTCGCAATAAATCGTCTCTCTGACCAATCAGAGAGCTGTGCTGCATTTTCAACCTGCTTTTCTTTGCTCGAGGACCAAAGTGCCATGGAAAAGGGAACAGTCGAGGCTAAATGGAGAAAGTAATAGATTTAGAAAATGCAATTTTGGTTTGGATTTAAAAATGCTGTGGGCAAAAGAAAATAAATGGAAAACAGAATTACCTCTTTAAATGCCTGAAAAAAAACAACTAATTCTTAGATGGATTTTCAAATTCAGTTGTTTCTAAACTTGTACAAATTGTAGGAAATATGTGTTTGGTAGATTATTTCTTTGTTGTAACAATGATTCTTGGCAATAAATTGTATATCATTGGAAAGCCTGTTGATTTCTCTTTTAAATGGTTAAACATTTGTAACGAACTTGCATCTGTGATGAGCAGCAGAGCTGAGTTTGTGGGTTGTGCTCATGAAATATTTGCAGACTCTTCTCTGCCAATGCCAAACACATTATTCTGCTATTGACTCATGTTGCTGTTTGGTGGGTTTGATGATTGAGGTTTGAAGAAACAACACATATTGGCAATTGAACAATGTATCCATTGGCAGCAGCTGGAGGTACCAGGAGCTCAGAACAACAGTCAATGGCAACAGAAAAATAATCTGTTTGCCAGAGAAGATTTAGCAAAGTTATGACGGGAAAATCCCACAAACTCAGCTCTGCTGCTCATCCCATAGATGCATGTTCCTCACAAATGTGTCACCATTTAAAAGGGAAATAAACGGTATGAAATTTATTGTCAAGAAGCATTGTTACGACAAAGAAATAATCTACCCATCTGTTATGTTCTGGTCATGTTCTGGGTCTCTGGAAAGAGCATAGAGACAACTTCTGTTGTAATAGACACTATATAAATAAAATTTAATTTAATTGAATTATGGCTTATATGTTTTCTGAAATGGGCCTTTGGAGCCGGATATCTCGTACCGCATGGGAGAAACAAGCCGGTCTGGGCAGCCTGCTGCTGGCGGGATTAGATACCGGGTTGTGTGCTGATTGACTTCTGATTGATCTGCTGTGGCTCTCGAGTCCCTCAGCTGATGAACACCGGGGGATCTGTGTCATTGCAACATTTGCAACATGAATACCTGTTTCACATGTTGTTTTGTGGTTTTTAGCTGACAAGGTTAGCAGAAACTGTCTCCAGTTTAGCTTAGCTCCAGCTTCTGATCCTCCAAAGCCAAACCACGTCTAGTCACAGTGGTCTGTTAGTAAAAACCAAAGCACAATAAATTGTATTAATCTTAAAGTAGGAATGATAATACTTTGTATGATCTTTATTCACAGCTCAGTGTTAAGTAAAAGAAGTGATGACAGCTACAACACAACACAGCTACAGTTTATGCACCACATGTTCAGAAGGGGTGTCGCTATGTCGATTGGCTTTGATATTTTCTTAAATACAAACATACATTTACAAATATACTGGTTATTTTCTGTATCCACTACCAGTATATTCAATTATATACTGACAGCAATCTTGAAAGGCGCCACTGAACAAAGTAAAAAATGTTTTTTTATCAGTCAGATTAGGAGTTTGAGTCTCCAGTGGAGCTCAACTCTTCTTCACGTTTGATAAATAATGATTGGAAACATCCTGATTTATGAGCTGCTCCTTCATTTGTACTTACTATCGTACTTTACTCTTCTCTCATCTGCAGAGTGGTAGAAAAGATGGAGAGGACGTTCTCAAGAGAAGGCTGCACTAAGAGGTGATTTGGTTTTATGTCAAGAAGATGTTAACAGTAAGATTTCAGAAACAGTGAAATAAATCACAGCAAGTTATATCCCTCACAGTTATAATAAAACAAGCTCACGTCTCTGCAGCTGAGTTTAGCAGGATCTGCTCGGAGGAGGGGGATGTGGATCTGTGAAAAGTTCTCCAAAGCTCTGGTTGTGTGTTGCAGATCAATATCAAATACATTCCAGCATGTAACGTGTTAAACAAAGTGGGAGTAAGTGAGCCACATCTGACAGCGGTGACTCTGTTGGGTTCACTGTGCTGGACTGGTGTGACCTGGCCGACGTGTTGATCCTGGGGCTGGAAATACCAATGCCCTGCACAGACTGGTCTTGGACACATGTAATAACAGAGGCTGGGTCAAGAAGGAAGAGGCCGATAGGCTCCTGCTCACCTACAGTTCATGTCTTTCTGTTGTTTTTCTAGGAAAGTTCCTGAAGTTACATCCAGCTTTGCTCTGTTTTGACTGTCTTTTCTGTCTTTCGGATCTTCATGAAACTAACTGAAGACAAACATGTGGAAAACAAGTTTGACAATAACATAACAGCACGTTGTTATAATTTAAGGAATTGAAGTCTGTCATTTACAGAGCTGTTAAGACTCACTTCAGTGGGTTTTTTTTTTTAAGTTTTTTTATTTATTTATTTATTTTTTGCATTTATGTATGTACTTAGTTGTGTTAATTTCGTTTTTACTTGTACGGGAGGGTGGGGGTGGGAATTGAGGATAAAACTGCCTCTTTTTTGGTACCCATGTTCCACGGTATTCATCTATGTATCAGTTTCTCTCTGTGTAGATGGTGTATTGTATATTTGTATGCTCAAAGTTTCATAAATAAATCATACAAAAAAAAAAGACTTTCACTTTAGTGAGACATAACTGATCCAGATCAGAGTATTTATCCAGACTTTATCTCCACGTAGCTTCGTATCATCCAACATTAAGCTTCCCAAGCTTAGAGCGATTTCAAAGGAGCCGACCCTGAAGGATGCAACTGCTGGCTCAACCCCCTAAAACTGGTTTGTGTCACCAGAACTGCAAACACATTCTTGAAAAGGAGCTTTTGTACTGTATCCCTGACTTATTTGTATCGAAACATGTCACAAATATTTAATTACTAGAGAACAGATTTATTTCTCTGCAGTGAATTATTCTCAGATCAATTTTTACTCTCATCACTGATACAGTAACTCTGTATTTAAACATTTTATATTCTATACAGTATATTAAATCAAATGATGTTATATAGGTTATTAGGGCCCGAGCACCTTCAGTGCGAAGGCCCTATTGTATCTGTAGGAATTTTTCTTTCTTTCTTTCTTTCTTCTGACGAAAGGAGGGCCTTTTTGCCCCCCTAAACGTGCCCAAAAAGTCACCAAATTTTGCATGCAAGTCAGGCCTGGCGAAAAATGTGATATTTAATGGTTTACATTAATGGGCGTGGCAAAATGGCTCAATAGTGCCCCCCGGAAAACTTTGTGCATCAAGCCCCACAATAAGGTTTGACGTACATGCACGAAAATCAGTACACACCTGTATCAGTACACAACCTAAAGAAAAGTCTCTTGGCGACATGGCCGAAACCGAACAGGAAGTCAGCCATTTTGAATTAATCGTGTCACTTTGGCGCAATTTATGCCATTCCTTCGGCAGTATAATAAGGCCCGAACCGTAACGTGCCCCCAAGTGTGTTATACATCAAAATGTGCGTCTCCATCCTGCGACAACATGCATTACTTTTCTCTTTCAAAAGCGTTACCGTGGCGACGCTAGACGCCAAAAAGCGCGCCCACCCTTCATCTTGTTGGTTCAGACAGAAAAAACTTTGCGCCTCAAGCCCCATAATACGGTTTGACGTACATGAACGAAAATCGGTACACACCTGTATCATGTCGCAACTAAAAGAAAAGTCTCTTGGCGCCATGGCCAAAACCGAACAGGAAGTCGGCCATTTTGAACATTCTGAATTAATCGCGTAATTTTGGAGCAATATGAGCCATTCCTTTCGAGAATTAATACGGCCCGAACCGTAACGTGCACCCAGGTGTGTTATACATCAAAATGTGCGACTCTATCCTGCAACTACACGCATTACTTTTCTCTTTCAAAAGTGTTACCGTGGCGGCGCTAGACGCCAACAAGCGCACCCCCCCCTTCATCTGATTGGTCCATATTTGATAGTTCCCCAAAAGGCACCAAATTTGGCATGCAAGCCAGGCCTGGTGATAAATTTGATATTTGATGGTTTGCATTAATGGGCGTGGCAAAATGGCTCAACAGCGCCCCCCGGAAAACTTTGTGCCTCAAGCTCCACAATACGGTTTGACGCACATGCACGAAAATCGCTACACACCTGTATCATGGCACAACTTAAAGAAAAGTCTCTTGGAGCCATGGCCGAAACCGAACAGGATGTCGGCCATTTTGAATAAATTGTGTCATTTTGGCGAAATTTATGCCATTCCTTCGGCAGTTAATTCACCCCGAACCGTAACGTGCACCCAGGTGTGTTATACATCAAAATGTGCGTCTCCATCCTGCGACACCACGCATTACTTTTCTCTTTCAAAAGTGTTACCGTGGCGACGCTAGACGCCAAAAGGCACGCCCCCCCTTCATGTGATTGGTCCATATTTGATAGTTCTCCAAAAGTCACCAAATTTTGCATGCAAGCCAGACTTGGCGATAAATTTGATATTTCATGGTTTGCATTAATGGGCGTGGCCTAACGGCTCAACAGCGCCCCCTAGAATACTTTTATCTGCCATAACTTTTGAATGGTTTGACATAGGAAGTTGTGGGTGGTGTCATGGGACTCTGTAATGAGTCCTTAAGCTTCTTGGCCCTAATTAGCCCCGCCCCTTCTTCTGCTTGGTTGTCCCGATTTTCTGCTATAACATTGGAATGGTTTGACATAGAGAGTCCTGGGTGCTGTCATCAGATTCTTTATGGAGTCCTTGACCTTCATTGGCCAGAATTAGCCCCGCCCCTTCTTCTGATTGGTTGTCCCGATTTTCTGCTATAACTTTGGAATGGTTTGACATAGGGAGTCGTGGGTGGGGTCATCAGATTCTTTATGGAGTCCTTGACCTTCATTGGCCTGAATTAGCCCCGCCCCTTCTTCTGATTGGTTGTCCCTTTTTTCTGCTATAACTTTTGAATGGTTTGACATAGGAAGTCGTGGGTGGTGTCTTTTCTGATATGCTTATGGGGGGCGGTGGCCGTGAGTGCGAGGGCCCGTTCATCGCTGCTTGCAGCTTTAATTATGTATTACATTTTATTGATTTAAGGATTAATGACGTATTACATTGAGTTGAACTACATTGAATACAGATAACTTACATACTTTCTTTACATGGTCTGTTTCTGTTCTGGTTCTGGGATTCTTTGTTTTGTTTTTATTTTACTATTTTACAAAGAAACACAAGTCTTATCAAGAAACAAAGCCAGAGAAGAATTTAAGTAGCGTATCAGCGCCAGACACAACAGGGAACAGAAGGGTCTAGAGTCGTAAAAATCTGACTTAGAAAAGAAGCAGAAGTGTTGACTTCCTCTCAATCAGTCCTCATCTCTTCAGGACTGGGGATTTTGTGTGAATTTACTTTGGTTAAGAAAACCTTCAATTTGATTTCCCTCATCTTTTAAACTATGTCTCCATTTTCACCACCATAGTTGAACCATCGATGTCATAAAATGTGTTGTTGTTCTTTTCATGATTTGTCAGTGATATCAGGTCCTTTATTAAGTCATAAGACCAATACTTTATAAGTACCTTATGGGCCCGATTTACTAAGATCCTAAATAAAGAGTACTAAATTGCGTGTGCACTGAAAAAGTTTTCACGTGCTGTTGTTGTGTGTTTTGCGGGTGATCAACTAAGAATGCTTGCGCAATTGATAACAGGTGCAAACCGCAGTATTTAAATGAGGTGTTGCGTGTCTTACAGTTTGCGCCATGGAGAGTCTGGATGGAAAGCAGGATAGTCGCAAGCGCAAAATGAAATTTGACGAGTTGGAGTTAGAGATATTAGTGGAAGAGGCAAATAAACACATTCATGAACTACAGCAAAGAAATTTAAACATTACCAAAAGAAACGCAATATGGGAGAAAATCTGCGATAGAATAAATGCAGTTGGTAAGACAAAAAGAACGGCAGATGAGGTTAAAAGAAGGTAGCAAGATATAAGGCGAAGAACTAAAGAAAAAACCCAATAAGTAAAAAAAAAAGGTATAAAAATAAAGTGAAGTAAATATATACATGTATACAAGCTGTTCTCTCTGCGTATTCTTTGATTTTGGATGTCGCCTCCTGGCCACAATAACAGCAGCCATCGGTGCGTAATGCTGGGCAGATTAGCACCTTCCTTTCGAACGTATTAAATACAGATGCAATCACAATCCCCGCAATAACTTTCAGGCTTGGTAAATCTCATTGCGTGTGGTAAATGAACCTATTTGCATTTTCCCCTCCCAGTATTTAGCGCTTTCTGGCGGGTACGCCCCATTTTGATTATTCATCAGGGCAAAAGTACTAAATGAACAGTGTGTGCTATTTTGCTCATTTGAGAGGCGCAGTCCTCTTTGCACGCTGTTAGTGGATCAGCTTGCACTTTGGTTTGCGGGTGATGTCAAGTTTGCACACGTTTTTACGCACGCAAACCTTTAGTAAATCAGGCCCAATACGTATCTATTGAGTTATGCATTACAACAGTAATGAGGTTCTGTATATAAAGGGTCCAAATATAGAATGTTAAGAAGCTGAAATCTATATGGTTCTTTTCCTTTCTTTTCTTTTTATTTGATTTGGGCGTCAGCAGCACACAACAGTCATGTGGAAGCAGCAGCGGGATGACCAGAGGGGAGCGTTGACCGTCCCCTGGGCAGAAAACTGGGAAGCTCACGAGAAAATTGGAGAGTTTTTGTTATCTGTTTGGTTCCTTTAGTTTTCTTTCTTTACCTTAGTCATTTTTCTCAGAATCTTTGAGTCTTTCAGTTTGACTCGTTCTGTTTCTCTCTTCAGAGGCTCTGTCCTCTTTTCTTAGATTGAAATCCGTCTATATTTTGCGTTAATTCATTTTTGATCATAATAAGACCTGCTTACAATCCTCTCCAGAGAAGTTTTGATTTTTCTTATACTTTGAGTTTTTGATGGCCATTTTGGCCATCAGTGAACCTGAAGAGATGATGCTGCCAGCTGAAGACTTCAGGAAAGATCCTCTAAAACAGTCTCTTTTTTGCTCTCGTCATTTCTTTTCTTATTTGCTTCAACACTGAGAGCTAAAAAATTAATTTTTTATTTTTTTTAAATCCCCATACGACAATGACAAGTTCATTAGCTAACTTATCTTAGCTAAATTATATAACTATATATATATATATATATATATATATATATATATATATATATATATATATATATATATATATATATATATATATATATATATATATATATATATATAAATATATCGTGTAGATCAAATTAAACAGCATCATGAAAGTCCTGCTTGATGGCAACTCAACTTTTTCACGTACCTGTTAAACAGAAACATGTGCTTTTCAAGCGAGGGCTCACTATCTGCCGCTCTAGCCTGCGACAGAAATGGTGTTTAATGACAAAAAAAAAGACTGAAAGAAAGCTGAAATGAAGGGTATCTAAGACGTTCGTGTATGGGTCATGGTGGCTTTGACAAGATTTGGGTGCAGACGTGATGACGGAGCTTAAATGCTGGGACGCTGCAGGTAAATCTGTCCATGCAAGTGCCAGATGTGCAAGAAAGATGTGTTGAGAAAAGCAACAGCGAGAGGCTTTTCATCGCTGCTAATCAGCCAGTACTAATGTTGGATTCGTTATTCAGAAAAAGAAAATATATTATATGTAACTCTTAACAAGCATAACATTACTAATTGCATTATTTCTCATCTTAATTCTGACCTGAAAGTGCTGCTGAAACCCGTTTCACATAGGATTGATATAACCTGTGAAATTCTTTAATGATCCTAATAATCATTATTAATCTGAAACCAACTCCACCTGAATGGTTACACAGGTCTGGAGGGAGCAGAGCTCCAGCCTCAAACTACAGTCCTGACATCTATCTGAATCTTTAAGGTTCGTGTCTGAAGTGCCGTCTGGGATGAGGTGGGAGAAGAAAAGTGCTGATCATCGTGTTCATTTTAGAGGTCGTCTGCAATGTCCATGAATGTTCCCCCCTCATCCTCACTGAAGTCTATGAACAGATGAGACAAGATGCAGGGCTTCTGCCAACCTTAACAGTTTGAGGACAAAGGTTAAAAAAAGCTTCCAGATGTTAACTTGAAACAGGTTAACTTGAAAACTGAATTGAAATGACGTAAACTCAACTCTGCAACCACATATTACTGAGGAATCATCATCATGTATGTCTATATTTCTGTCAACGGTTCTTCCATGGATTTTGACCATCCATCCATTCATCCATCGTCCGCCGCTTTATCTGTTCCCGGGTCGCGGGGGCAGCAGTCTCAACAGTGATGCCCAGACTTCCTTCACCCCAGACACTTCCTCCAGACACTTCTTCCAGCTCCTCCGAGGGGAGTCCGAGGCGTTCCCAGGCCAGCCGAGAGACATAGTCTCTCCAGCGTGTCCTGGGTCTTCCCCGGGGTCTCCTCCTGGTGAGACATGCCTGGAACACCTCCCTAGGGAGGTGGGACATGCCTGGAACACCTCCCTAGGGAGGCGTCCAGGAGGATCCGGTACAGATGTCCAAGCCACCTCAGCTGACTCCTCTCAATGTGAAGGAGCAGCGGCTCGACTCCTAGCTCCTCCCGGGTGACCGAACTCCTCACCCTATCTCTAAGGGAGCGTCCAGCCACCCTGCGGAGGAAACTCATCTCGGCCGCTTGTATCCGCGATCTTGTCCTTTCGGTCACTACCCAAAGTTCATGACCATAGGTGAGGGTAGGGGCGTAGATTGACCGGTAAATCGAGAGCTTCGCCTTTCGACTCAGCTCCTTCTTCACCACGACGGTCCGGTACATCGACCGCATTACTGCGGACGCTGCACCGATCCGTCTGTCAATCTCCCGCTCCATCGTTCCCTCACTCGTGAACAAGACCCCGAGATACTTGAACTCCTCCACCTGAGGCAGGACTTCTCCACCCATCCGGAGAAGGCATGCCACCCTTTTCCGATGGAGAACCATGGCCTCTGTTTTGGAGGTGCTGATTCTCATCCCTGCCGCGTCGTACTCGGCCTCAAACCGCCCCAGCACATGCTGAAGGTCCCGGTCCGATGAAGCCAACAGGACAACGTCATCCGCAAAAAGCAGAGATGAAATCCTGTGGTTCCCAAACCGGATCCCCTCCGGCCCCTGGCTGCGCCTAGAAATCCTGTCCATAAAAATTATGAACAGGACCGGGGACAAAGGGCAGCCCTGCCGGAGTCCAACATGCACCGGGAACAAGTCTGACTTACTGCCGGCAATGCGGACCAAACTCCTATGACACTGTCCCAGACACTCTGCTACGTTAATGATCCTTCCGCATGGATTTGGACACAGGTTTTTAAAGTTGCAGTAATTAAACCTTTCATGGGGTTTCTTCAGTACAGACGCGGGTCTGCTATGGTGTCCCACAGGGTTCAGTGTTGGGGACAATCTTGTTCAGTTAATACATGCAAACCCTTGGGAAGAATTATCCAGAGCCCCTGCATTTATTTTCAATGATACGCATTTGTGTATGAAGTCAGATGAAATAGAACCGTTAAACAGGCGTTTCTCAATTCCAGTCCTCTGGCTCCCGTGTCCTGCATGTTTTAGATAAATCCCATCACCCCTTCTTCTCTCCTCTCCTCTTCTCTCCCCTTTCTTCAGATCAACCCCCAGTTATTAATCACAAGTATTTCATCACCATCATTGTTCTCCAATGTTCTTGTAGTTTGTTGTGCTGGTTTGTTGTGCAGGTTTGTTGTGCAGGTTTCTTCCCTCCTAAAGGGGAGTTTTTCTTGCTACTGTTTGGTTTAAGGTTTTTCTCCCAGTAGGGGAGTTTTTACCTGCCATTGTTTATGTAATAATTGCTCAGGGGTCATATTCTGTTCTCTGGAAAGATCCTACAGACAATTTGAATTGTAATAGATGCTATATAAATAAAACTGAATTGAAATGACTTGTGATTCTACACATGTAGTCCAACTACACTTTTTTATGAAATAAATCTGAATTAGGCCTTTAAAATCAAGGATTTTTAATCTGTTTAGTCATCAAATTCCTAATTTTTCTACATCTCCTTAATCCTTTTTTAGGGTTGTGGGTTGGGAGTGTGGGTATCTCAGCTGTCACCATGCAAGAAGCAGAATCAGCTCTGGACAGATTTAGTCTGCAAATGAGAAGTGAAATTCCAACTGATCACCAGCAACAGTATAATCGTATCTCTGGGAGGAGAAATATCTGTTTAAAAACTCACAGTTATCGCTGTAATGGCTGCTGAGATATCCGGTCTGAACCACTGCAGGTCACCCATATACGTTATTATTAGAGATTGTGACGCGGCCTGAGACTGATTGTTACTATTACCTCCCAGCAGAGGTCTCCCATGACAGCGTCTCGCATCCCGACAGCCAATAATGACAAGCTCAGTCTGTCAAATTACATTTCCTACTTGGTCATTTTACGCCACAAACCTTCCCCCTTACTGCATCGCTCATCGCTGGTTCCCTCCCTCGGGAAATAATGTGCCCATTCGAATAGGTTTCTGCAATATAGACTCACACAGATTGTTGGTTGGCTGCAGGTTTTAATTCAGATTGATCCTTTTTGTTAGGATTAGGTTTTAGCAGATGCTGTGCACCCAAAGAGACAGAGCTGCATCTTCAGCCGTCCCTCTCAGGTGAAGGACTGCTGCATCTAAACCTAAATTATTACATGACTTTATTTCTTTTTTGTTTATCAGTAAGGAATAATTGCAAATATACACCACAGACTTTACAAATAAAATTAGAAACTTATTTTTTCAGTTATTTTTTTTTTGTGTTCTTAATGGGAAAACATTATTGTGTATATGTAGGTACTTTACCAGAATTATACATAAAAATCTACCGGACACTGGGTTCCTGTTGTTGGGTGAAGACTAGGTTTCTATAACAACCACCATCGTTCTGTCTGACAAAGGTCAGAATTCTGACTTTTTTTCTCAGAATTGTATTTTTTCTTCTTCAGTGGTCCTGATAAATAAAACAAATACACTTTTTCTACGACAGGATATGGTAAATTGCAATTAGAGATAAAATAAGATGAATTGTAAAGCTTCACACATTTAACCTAAAAACAGGACAGAACTCTCTGGAAAAAATTTTAGTTGAACTTTCTCAGAGATACGTCTCAGTTATTTTAGTCACGTATTCATGTATTTTATTGTTCTTTTTTTTCTCCTAATTTGGATGATAAACCGGCCTTCAGCCTCCTGCTTGTTCCTTCTGAACCCTGTTTAGAATCATCCTCATTTATCATATAATGGATGTCTAAATAAGTTAAGCTAAATAGTTTATAAGCTTAAACTCACACTAGATAATGAGCTCGTTTTTGTTGTTGTTATTAAATCATTTCACAGTTGCACTTACAAAACGCCCTGAATTGAAATCAGCAGTTTTGACCTGAGTGTGCACTAACGCAGGTTCTGGTTTGTTCTTCTAAATCCACTTTTTGGGGGTCTCAACTCTAAAAATCAACAATGGCTTATTTTCTACCTCTGCTGAGCGTCTATTACAACACAAGTTGTCTGTAGGCGCTTTCCAGAAACCCAGAGCATGAACCCCGAGCAATTATTAACTAAACAGTGGCAAGAAAACCTCCCCTTTAGGAGGGGAGACACCTTGAGCAGGACCTGGATCATAAGGGGGGCCCTCCTGCCGGAGGCCAGCTGGGCAGAGCAGGAAGATGGAGATAGGAAAGAGAGGATGAAGAACAGAGAGAGCAGAGACACAGATACTGTCAAAGGTACAAAAGACAAGATATATTAGTATCTGCGAGCTGGAGATCTAAGAGTTCTATGTACATATGGCCGATACATGGTTAGTTGGTGGACTGCAGGGACAACTATTTCATTTCATTTTCATTTCATTTTATTCTTTATTTAATTCAAAAAACAAACAATTTAATACAAACACAAATACAAATGTTCCTAACTTATGAATGAAAAGGGAGCAGAAAGAAGAAGAATCTTATCTGATCTGCCCCTTTCACAAATAACATAAATTAAAAATAATTAAAAAAAAATAAATAAATTAAAAAAAAAAAAAAAAAACAACTAAGTGAATAAAAACAACTCAAACAAAATTAAAATAACATTAAATAAAATTACCACCGCCTACCGGTATGTCAATCAAATTCAACATTTTTCGTTATATTTCCTTAACATACAGGATTTAATTGTTCTTTTGAATGTAATGTTTGATTTGGATTCTTTGTTTTCTTTGTTCAGATTGTTCCATAAATTGATTCCTTTCACAGAAACACAACGTTCCATCAATTTTGTCCTGCATCTTGGTTTTATAAAAATCTCTGTTCCTTTTAAGTTATACTTGCTTTTTCTTTTTTCAAATCTTTTCTGAACTATATTAACAGGTGGTCTGAAATCTTCAAATATGTGCTGTCATTTAGCATTTTGTTTGGTCAATATAAAGTTTTCAGAATTAAATCAGCAATGACGACATAGTAAATAAATAATAAAACTTTGTAAACCACTTCCACTTTTAAGCTCCACGTGAACACTAAAAGTTGACAAATATTTCCAGCAATTGTTGTGATTAAAATTGCTAAAAATGTTTTAGCAGCCAGTGTGACAAGATATTTGAATCCATATCCGCTTGTAAAGTTGTTTGCTCCTGTCAGCAGCCTTTAGGTCGTCTCACGTTGTGAACAATCAAACTGCTACTCTGATACCTGAAGCCTCCGTTTCTAAAGCGCTGGTCCGCTCCTCTGCTGTGCTGCAGCAGCTACGGATGGAGTGATGTCCATGATGCCGCGTGGCGTCATGGCCGTGTGCATGAGGACCTGCGTGTTTGCGTTATTCATTTTCCTCATTTCACAAGTTTGTTTCCAGTTTATTTCCATCTTGTAGTCTGAAGTGGGATCAAGTGAAGCACACACCGGACAGACATTGAGAGCAAATGGTGTGTGAAAGGTGCAGAGCCGTGAAGAATAGCCTCCATGAAGAGAATATTATCCTGCTTGTCACCCACATCTCGCTGGGGCGATGCATCATTTATGCTCATACATGAGACTTCTTTCTTTTTTTTTTTTTTTTGACGCGGAAAAAGCGCAGAGATGTCTAATAGCAGGTTATTTCAGAGCGGAGTTTGACGCACTGCTCAGTGAGCACGGACTAACCAAGCTCATTATATGAAATAAGACTTAAGGAGCCTAATAGAGAGCATTATTAGCGCTGCAGGTACAGAACCGGGGTTAATAGAGGTCACGTTTGCCGTCGGTAATCTGCATCTGCAGTAGCAAATCACAGAAGAACAAAATGCAAAGAAAAGTAACAAAAGAACACAAAGAGACAGTTTGCAATGTCAGGTGAGAGCGAGGAAGGCGGTGAACTGATTTCTTTTCCTTTCTGATTGCCACATGGGAACAAATGAGCGAGCTGCCAATCTGCCGCTCTGATTTCAGGGGGCCTCAGGTTGCTGATTAATGAAATGTGGGAGGACAAAAAGACGACTGTGAGCGCCGCCACAATCCTCACTGCTTTTTCTGATTGTGCTAATCACCCCATTGTCCCCCCAGCACTTTGAGTTTGGGATTTTTCAAAGCAAGAAGAAAAGAGTGAGGAAAAGGAAGTGCACATTTCCTTTTTTTATTCTCCCACTATCTCCCCTTTCAAATCTTGCACCATTACCTCCAGTTTTTCCATAACGCCTCATGTGTCATCCATCTAGCTCACTTTAATGGCAGCCCCATAATTATTTAGATGATTATGTGTTGCAAGCCATTTAGCATGCTCAATGACACATGTGTAATTTATTTGCCGCCGTAGCTTCTCATACAGGAACAGAGGCATGAGCTGGAGACGGCTGATGGTGGTGTTGTCGCCGCCGCGGTGCTGGTATTGAAGCAAATAGGAGCCAAAATTGTTTGATGAATTGCAGCTGTTGATATAATATGTTATGCCACATCGAAGAGCTAATGCGATACAAATAAGGTATGGTTTGTGTAGCATTGCAGGGCGACGTTTGCTGGAGTTAATGGCGTGTGTCTTGGTTGACCGGTGAACCCACATAACAGATCGCACCATTGAGCAAGCTATTAGGACATGATAATGGGCAGAGCAACCTGGTGCTGAATATAACCTCGTTTTCTTCCAGTCCTGCTAAAAGACCTTTTTGTTTTTCAAATTTTCAAAATCGTGTCTCCATTTGGAGACAGTCTAAATATCATGGCCGCTCGTAACCACGCTGGTGGTCACTGTCTGTAAACTCAGACGTATTTGAACATTTTAATTCAGGAAAATACGCAGAAAAATATAGGATTTAAAGAAACAAACAAACAAACGAACGAACAAAACACACAAGGGCCTCCAGAGTTTTGAATGTGAGGTTTTTGTGTGGCTGCAATGGCAGAAAGTGGCCGCTAGAGGGAGCCACAGGCTCACTGACAGGTGGAGGAGGAAACGGATTATCCTTGATCCCAAATGTATTTATGATTTTTTTTAAAGAAAGAACAAAAGGAATGTGTTTGCAGACATGAACTGCCTTGTCAGTTTATGTTTTAATTTTTTTTCTTAATCTCATTTATTCTGTTTGAACGGATTAAAAATTTCAATTACAGAAAAAAACTTTTGTGCTTGCAATGTATAAAATTAAAACTTAATGTTTTATTCTTAGAGTCTGACCTCTGAAGGTGGATGTACAGTATGTGCTAATTTAAGGGCAGAAAAGTTGCTTTCATTTGAACAAGATATGCATAAAAAAAAGGCTGTAACTGGATTTTTTCTTTTATTTATGAATTACAAATATTCCATTTGGGGTTAAAACTCACTGAAGTTGTTTTATAAGACTCTGGACAACCGTGTGCACAGATTAGTGCTCGCGTAGTGCTGAGCAGGCCGGCTTGCAGAGGCGATGTGGGGTGCAGGGTGCTGCAGCTGGGTCCTGACGTGAGCTGAAGTCTGTCACGGCGCTGCAGGACCGCTCTGTCATCTCCAGCATCTGCCCTGACTTCTCGTCTGAGAAGCTTCTGGAAGAATCCTGCTTCTCCGGCTGTCAGCACCTGGTGTTCCTGTCTGTTCCCTCAAAACATGTCAGTCTCATCTCCTCCAAATCCAGACTCAAGCACACACACGTAAGCATTTAACAACTCAAATCCCAGGAATTTACCCGTCTTTATTGAAACAATTTGACATTTTAAAAGCATCAACACTCTGCTGCTCTCAGGTTTGCAGGACGGCCGGTCCACAAATATGGGACAGCACACTTCTCTATCAAATCTTGAGACAAGGCCAAGACCGTTAACACTTTCAGTAAAACTGACTTAAAGTCAATACATTATTTTAGCAGATCTACATGTGATCAGAAATGGTTTTAATACTTCAATACTTTCATTTCAAACTTCTCTTCCACATTTGTGGAGCCGAGGGATAAACGGCGGTCCAGTTATGTGGTGGCACGTACCTGAAAGGAGAAAATGTCCGAAAATTACAGTCCTTGTGCAACTTGTGCAGCTTTTAAGCTTTTATTGTGAAAGGGGGATATATTATGCTGTTGATCAAAGTAGTTATTAAATATTCTGCCACGAGATCGGGTTTAAATTACAGTCCATTAGCTGAGCAAAGCTCTAAACCTTTTATTGAAGGCATACAGTTAAAGGAACTAGATAAATCGTTGTATAACACTCCACAAAATTCTCATTTATGATACAAATAAGAGTCTAACTTGAGTAAAATTATCCACAAAATGATAAGCATTACAAACACTTCTGAGGTTCAATGATAATACATTTTTTACTGAGCAATCAATATGTAGGCAGAATGCTATTGTTGGAGATGGTTAAAGTGTAATTCCATGAAAAAGCCTCAAACACATTTCCAACAGTTACTAAAATGAAAACAGATCGTGGTTTCTTGCAGACATCTGAGACGTCAGTTCAGCAGAAGTCCGCCAGCTCGGCAGAGCTAATTAACAACCTGATTTTATCAAATTGCAGGCTCAATCAGGCAACTGCAAAATCATTTAAATACCAGGTGTAAATGAGGAGTCTGGCTTATCAACACCAGAAAAAAACCACATGCAGCCCACGCTGTGGTGACAAACAAGTAACTGCACGGAGCTGGAAGACTGTGGAGGTTCCACGAAATCAGTTCTGAAATAAAGGTTTCAATATAAACCAGACTGGCAGATATAAGTAGCATGTCAGACTGTGTCCATAAAGCACAGAAATGAATGAATGAATGAATGAATGAATGAATGAATGAATGAATGAATGAATGAATGAATGAATGAATGAATGAATGAATGAATGAGATAGTTTGCAGGACTGATTTATTAGACAATATTAATCAAAAATGAAATATAATAAAAATTGAAATTTACTATGGTCCTGTTCATTAGTTAGTAGTCTGACTTTTAACCCTATGAGTTCTTTTGATGTGTGTGTGGTTGCGTGCATGCTTGCATGCGTGCATCCATGCCTGTGTGTGTGTGTTGTGTGTGTGTGTGTGTGTGTGTGTGTGTGTGTGTGTGTGTGTGTGTGTGTGTGTGTGTGTGTGTGTGTGTGTGTGTGTGTGTGTGTGTGTGTGTGTGTGTGTGTGTAAAAAGTCAAACCATCTTATAGTAATGGGTCTTATTATTAGACAAATTCATCTTATTTGATCAGAGAAATAGCACAATATACTGTATTTTCCGCACTATAAGGCTCACCTAAAAGCCTTTAATTTTCTCAAAAACCGGCGGTGCACCTTATAATGCAGTGCGCCTTATACTGTATATGATCATTACGGTAATTTCTGTTGTAGTCAGGGGGATTGTGGGTAATGTAGTTGGTGTCGCTGAAGTAATGGCTCTAAAAACGTCAGGAATCGTCACAGACGTTCAAGACAAAGGCAGCGACTCTGACTCGCATAATGGCGACTTTGACGAGTCGGAGCAAAGCTGGTTTTTATTTTGTTAATAAAGTTTGATATACGGTACTTTTCTTTTTGTTTTTTGTTTTTTGCATTTGCTGTAGGATTTTGCAGCATTTCCTGTAGCGCAGCTTCATCAGGTAGATACGTAACTCAACCCCAGCCACTATAGTACGGTATTTTACCAGATATTTAGTGCGCCTTATAATACGGTGCGCCTTATATATGGAAAAAGTTTTAAAATATGCCATTAATTGAAGGTGCGTCTTATAATGCGGTGCGCCTTATAGTGCGGAAAATACGGTAACTACGTCACTGTTTTTACAACAATTAATGAAAGCAAACAAATCATGAAAGCAATTCTAAGCTCAGGAGCTGATGGTCTGTGCTGGCTCAGGTACCTGATCCATCACCTTCAGTGATGCCACTGAAGGCTGATATGATAAGCTGTTCTCCCAGCGGTTTTTGTATGTTTATGTCATTAATACACTCAACATTGTTCTCTTCTGTGTCTTAGATATCCCTGGTTGGATAGTTATGCGCATGCTGGTCTCTTTTTCCTGTCCTGTCGGACCCCCAGCCGGTTGTGGCAGATGTCCGTCCTCCCTGAGCTTGATGCTACCGTAGGTTTTGTTTGTTTTTTTAGCTATATTATTATATTATTTTATTCCCACTGTCGCTGCATGGTTACTCAGGATGGGGCCTGGACCAAAATGAATATTTACTGGGTTCCTTAGCCAAGCTGTATTTTTATGAATTGGCAGCATATGAACTTTGAAATTAATTCAGTATAAAAATATAATTCTCTTCGGTCCTCTCATCCAGGCCAAGAACACTGAAAGAGAGGGACAAAGCTGATATAAAGGTATAAAGTGAGAGTCAAAAGGATTTACTCAGATTTCCACAAAGCAATCAACCCATTTGGTGGGTTCAGAGCTCCCTCGCACCCTTCAAGGTGAATTTACATTGTTAATCAGACCTGCTCACCTCTTCCTTTAACAAATGTTCTCAGATTCACACATCTCTAACAGGAGGAGGAATATATCATCACTCCCTTTGAATAACACGATCCAAAGTCTGGAGGTGTTTTGAGTTTCTACGGACGTTCTTTTCAGAAAATCAGAGTCACCTCTCCTTCTCATCACTGTTAATTAATGACTAAACGATGATTGAAAGTTCCCTCACCTGACTGCTTATGGAGATGCATTTAGTCTGCTGTCTGAAGTCTCTCAATCAGCAGCTGAGTCTGTAATCAGCCCCTTGATTATAACATGCAAACATACAACGGCCCCCGAAATATAATCTCCCCATTTATTTAAATGAATCAGTTAGCAGTGTCAAGGTGTCTGACAGTCGGGTTCAACCTTTCTCTCTCTGCAGTCCGAAGAGCCAGGCACGGCTCGGCTGCTTCATCAAACAATACTTAAAGTAAGCAGACGCTGACAGTCTTTGGCTGCACGATTTCTGAGTGATTGATTGCCAATTGAGGAGGAAGGGAACGCTGCTTACTTCACAGACGAACCAACGCTTCAGACCAGACTTTCAGAAACTGCTCCTCACATTTACAGTAGTGCAACTGTGGAGTTTTCACATTCCAACTGGAAACAGCATAAAGCTGCAGATGGACTCAGAGCTGGCGAAAGACTGGACTCCAGGTGTTCAATGACATCCACATAAATACAGACTGTGGAAGAACCACAGTGTTGGTATGTTGTCAGTGCAGCATTTGACACAGTTTGGTTTAAAAAAAAATATTTTTATCCCTGATTATTTTCCCCATTTTCTTCACCAAGTGCTCCTCCCTAAGTCAGTCCTGGGCATTGCTCTCCCTTTACCAACCCCGGTAGGGTCCTGCACCGAGCTCAAGTCTCCTCCTTACTTGAGGAGTGACACTGTTGACCATAGTATATTGCTAGAGCGATTGGAGAATTGGGTCAGACTTTCTGGTACAGTATGTGGCAGGGTGGAGGAGCAGCCACTCAGCCGATTGGGCACACCTGTGCCCAATGAACCTCTCCACCCTGCCTGGCTACATAAGAAGTGGCTGCACACCAGCAAGAGGTCTGCTGGGAGAAGGTTCTGCTGGTGCACGTGTGGCGGTGTGATTGAATAAAGGAGTTCCTGCACTAAACCCTGTGTCCTCTGTCCTGTCGGTCGGCCCCAGTGGCAACGAGCTTGCTACACAGTACATAACTGGTTTGAATCATAGGGGGTGGATATACTTGCTGTTTGAGTCTGCGTTCGTGTCTGTTCGCGTTCTCAACCAACTGCAACCTCGCTCGAGTAGTAAGCGAGGAGAACGAGTCGTACCGGTGGTAACTGATTGGGGGCAGTATGCAGAATTAGAGTTAGAAAAGTAATAAAATATTTGGTAGTAGTATAATAAACCAGACGGTTTGTCAGGCCGTTCAACCAGAGTCGTCGGGAGACTGCAGAGCTTGTTCGTCCTGCTGATGCAGCAACTGATGATTAGAAACAGTGGAGATATTTCTGCATTTCCTCCGTTTCGTTTGACGACTTGTTACATGGGATGGTCCCACTGATTCAGCTCCAAGCCAGACACACCGCGGCAGAGAGCTGGCTGTCATCCTGCGCTACCTGGCGGGGACAAGCTGTCGAGGTGCAGCAGCCAGTTACGAGCTTGGAGCGTGCACGCACATGTCGTCAGGAGATTTATTTACCGTAATATCTGGAGCAAAGTTGGTGTCGGTCGAGCAATGATTGAAGAACCTCTGTATCCAGCTCACATGTTTGATCAGTGGACAAAACAGCCCACCAGCACCATCACCGCTGCATCTTCCGAAGAGCACGGACATAACGAGCATGACTCCGTATCCGCAACAGGACTGTGTTGATCTCCGCCGCTGTTCTGACACGCATGTTTGTCACTGTTTGTTTGTCACCGTGCAGTGGCAATGTCACATCATAAATTTGAGGATAACAGCTGCTCAGCCTCTCTTCAAAACAGTCCGCAAGTTTCCGAACTCTTGCGGGCTGAGCAAGAACTGACGGTCACGTACGCATTCAGTGTCTTTTGGAGAACGTGCATGTGGACGCATCAAACGAATGCAGCATACGCGTGTCGGCCATGATGCGTACGCGTTCTGAACAGCAAGTATATTCGCCTCCTTCCTTAAAGGACAGGGACTACTTTGTGTCAGTAGGTAACTTGACATCGGAATCAACAAAAATGATATGTGGAGTTCCCCAAGGTTCCATCCTAGGACCCCTCCTACTATATTTAACATCTACATGCTTTCGCTTGCTCAGATAATAATAAACAAGAGAAGTTACCATAACTACGCAGATTACACACAACTTTACATTACATTACAATTTCACCAGATGACAATGAACCCATACAAGGGTTGAGGAGATGCATAGAACAAATCAGAGAGTGGATGATAACTGTTGAACAAAACAAAACTGAAGTGGTGGTTTTTGGATCAAAAAAAGAGAGTTTATGAGTCAGCACACAGCTTCGGGTATTACAACTACAAACCACTGATGAGGCTCGAAATCTGGTTGTAGTCATGGACTCAGACATGAACCTTCAGAGACGCATGAAATACTGTCTTTTATCACCTGAAGAAGATTTCTAGGATCAAAGGACTCAGCAGGATCTTGCTGTGGCTTCTCTGAGATGCATGGCACTGTGGATCTTTGTTTTTTAGAGTATTTTATAGGTTTCCTCCAGTTATTTTCTGATTTTGGACATTGCTGCATTGCCTGTTGTAGGTTAACAGGACTAAAGGCCATGTGTCATTGTCCTTGCTGTTTTGCTGTTAAGAAGCCCTCTCCGGTTAGTATGTAATGCCTGATGAATGAAGTATTTTTATTAAAGTAATTTTTCTATTATACATGCTGTTTAATGTATCACAGGGGATGAAGTCTGAAGGCCTTGCAGAACGTGATGAATGTTGCTGCCACCTTAGTGAAGGCTGCAGGAACACTGCTGCTTTACTTTGCTTTTCCTTGTCTTCCTTTGCTTTGTTCATTTTATTTTGTGTTGTCCCAGTTTAACTTCCCAGATGTTGTATGGATATAATTCTGTTTGTCACTGTGCATTTATGGATAATAAATATGTTTTCAGTCCCCTCACTGGACCCAAGAAGTTATTGACCGATAGAAACAAGTAGGGGTGGAAATGGGCAAAAGTATATGATGAAAGATTTCAAAATAAAATACGAAATACAGCCATCTCTAGATGCATAAAAATAATGCAAACCCTGGGTAAAACCCATGGACTGTATTGAACAATGGATGAAGCATTGGGTCACATGAGCAATTGGTTTCTGAAGACCACTGAAGCCCACCACATGTCAATCAAAGTTAGCTTTGCTCCCAACTCTTTAGCCAAATCCCGCTGAAATATGTGGAAAGGCGCCGTCAGACATGTACAGCAGAAAATTAAATTTATTATGTTGACTAAGCGCAGAAATAAAAGTTGATACTGGCATTTATCCGATCCGAGTTAGTACAAAGAGGTGGTTGCTTAGCTATGGCTGGTAGCATGACGATTATGGATGAGGATGTTATAACAGCCAGTCATTGGCTGAGCACCTGTCAATCAATCATATTAGAAATAAATGTAATGCTTTATAGATATTTTCCTGGCGTGGTACAATGAAATTAACCCCCTCAAAGTTGTCATGGACGTGAATTCTTGGTCTGGAGACCTAAACCATTTCATAAAGTTGAAATTATGTTTATTTCTGCTTCAAAGTTTCACAGTTTAACATGGGAATCAATGGAGATTGAGTCACTTTTGGAGCCATCCCCTAGTGGTTACTCGATGAACTGCTAGTAAGACTTGTTTAACGTGACTGTAATAGGTCAGTAAAAACACACAGACACACATTTCTCTGCAATGATTCATGGGGGGTGGGACAAAGGAAAAGCCTGCAGGTCTGCAGTGTTTTAGGTGTTTTTCTGGGTTCTTATGTGAGTTTCCTGGGTGAGTCGTCGTTGTGCTTGGTAAGCTTGCTACTCCTGGAAAGGTTCACAACAATCAGTGAATTAGATTTATTTATCACAATGTCCATTCATCCATCCATCCATCCATCCATTCATCCATCCATCCATCCATCCATCCATCCATCCATCCATCCATCCATCAATTTTTTCTACTCGTTTTATCCTTTGCAAAGTCAGAGGGGTCACCTATCGCATGTGTCACATGCATCACAATGTCCATAACCTAAATAAGGTTTACAAAGGATTACAAATGCAGATTACTTGGTACATTTTTGGTGTCCTGAGGTGATAGTCGGGTGTGAAAACTGTCTTATCATGTCAGCTGTCTCAGTGAGTGATCTTAGTGCACGTATGTAACACCAAGCTCCTGTTAGCAGGTTGCTATGAGTCGGCTAACAATACTCCAATCAATTCAACTAATGGTCGCTCAGCTCTCTTCTAAGACGTTAGCCCAGACTTCTGAGTCAGTAAATTTTCACAATTTCTAGAATAAAAACTAGACACATTAACTGGAAAATCCAGCAGACGTAATTGAAGGGTCGCTGCACACAGCCTGTGCACTTGAATGAGGAAAACAAAGCTTCAACACCGCTGTCCAGGAAAACCAATGTCATCCATTGTTTTCTGTACTTCAGATACATTCACAGTGTGAGAATACTGCAAGAACCCCCATTGGTGCACCCAACGTGGTGTAAATATTGAGCGTGGAGCGCTGGAAGATATTTATACTCAATAGTCGTCATTTTTCTCAACGTTGTGGAGGGGTTGAGACACTCATTTGCTAAGTTTTCGGTTAAAAACAAGGCAGTAGTTAATTTTTGTCAGGGTGGAGATTACATGTACAAGTAGTACCTGTGGTTCGAATGAGAAAAAGTCACATTTTGGCGCCAACTCAGGTGACGTAGCCAAATTTGCACACTGTGTATTTAAGTGTGCTCCAGGTACTCGACGTTCAGGGTGATCAATGATAACATCACTGGGAAGATGTCATAGTACACATTTACACCAATGCAGTGCCTTGACAGACGCTCTTACATCTTATTAAATAAACTAATGAATTAATATGAATAATATATAATAAAATACATGAAACTAAACTGTCTCAATTTAGTTTCTGTGGAAGATTTTTTTTTTTTTGTGGGGGGGGGGGGGGGGGGGGGGTTACAGCAACAAAAACCTATGGAAGAGTATTAGGGCCATGCAGGAGAAAACGAAAAATAATATTTTAGAGGAGGAAGATTTTTTTTTCATTAAGCACTTTGAGAAAAAAGTTGAAATGTCGAGATAAATGTTGAAGTACAATTTCGAGAAAAAAGTCAAAATGTCGAGAAAAAAGTCGAAATGTTAAGAAAAAAGTCGAAATGTCGAGAAAGAAGTCGAAATGTTGAGAAAGAAATCAAAATGTCGAGAATAATGTTGAAGTACAATTTCAAGAAAAATGTTGAAATGTTGAGAAAAAATTCAAAATTTCAACTTTATTCTTGAAATTGTATTTCAACATTAATCTCGACATTTCGACTTTTTTCGCGAAATTGTATTTCAACATTAATCTCGACATTTTGACTTTTTTCTCAACATTTCAACTTTTTTCTCGACATTTCGTGTGCAATAATAAAAAATCTTCCCCTCTCAAATATTTTTTCTCCTGCATGGCCCTAATACCAAACCTCATAGACTTGAGTAAATGTTCCACATCTTATTAAAGTATTTCATATAAACTAATGAATTAATATTAATAATATATCATTAAATACATTAAACTAAACTGTTTCAATTTAGTTTCTGTGGCAGATTTTTTATTTTTTTTTTGGGGGGGGGGGATTACAGCAACACAAACAAACCTCATAGACTTGAGTTAATGTTCCAGCATTTTACCCACAATGAGGTTTTCTTAGGTGAGAGTGCCTGTGATTAACATTTCCACCAGGGTTTGTGTGTTTAAACCCCCTGGCTTGTGTTCCTAATGCCCAGCCTCCATCCTGGCTCCAGAGCCAAGGATAGGTCGCCGTGATTTGGTTACTGAAAAAGGATTATAGTGTGATGCTGATTACCTGACAGAGGGAAATGAAACTATGGCCAATGTTGGTGGGTTTTTTCCAAATCTAAATTGACAGGGCGGAGGTAGGTGGTTAGGTTCAATCCACTATTGCTGATGAGCAGGCTGATTTCTATTAACCTGCACCCTGCAGATCAAACGCACTCTTCCATGCCGCTGCTGCTGAGAGGGAGCGAGTGTGAGACTCTGCCACCAAACTTTTATGACACAGAAAGTCTGCTTAATGGGCTGGAAGATTCTTCCCATTTAGCTGTGTGCGGAAATAAAAGAAAGCTGGTCGTTGTTCAGGAAAAATGGCTGCTTCCAGTTAAGTTCCCCAGTGGATAGGAAATTAGGAAATTACAAGCAGAGTGATCAATCATGGAGGAGAGTGTGCTCTGGCGTGAAACGCCCCAATATCCTCCATGATGTGAGGAAGCAGAGTGACGTAACACTTCATCAGGTGCATCACCGCCTGTCCCATTAGTGCCGCCAGACGGGGCACGTTCACAAAGCTTTTCCCTGACAGGCAACACAGACACTCTCCCAAGCTGCCCTTGTTTTTATTTTTAAGCCCATACCGGCTGGTGGCGTTCAGTATGTGTAAAAAGAAAAGAAATGTGTCATATTTTGTCCCAAAATGCCCCCTAATAAAGCATGCAGTCGTGTTGATTCTTATTTACACTGTCGTGTCCAGTCTGACGCGAAGCTACTGGCAATAAACAAGCCCAACGTTCAGTGCTAGGATAGATTGGCGGTTCGTCTTCCAGCCTCTCTTTTTGCGACAGCCAGTAGCTGGCTCCGCACGAGTGGACGGAGCCAGGAGCTGCAGCAGATCAGCAGGGGAACGCGGGCAGAAGTATAGTAAGAGGGAAGAATATTGATGCAAAGCTATCGTGACAAACAAAATCCGAATGGTCATCAAAAATGATAAAGCGTTCATCGTCGTCGATGGATGGGGATGTTTGATTGATGGGAGACAGAAAGAGGAGGGAAGCAAAAACGGAACAGGAAATGCAACAAAGCAGATTGATTTTTTTTGGACCACTGTGCCGCAGCACACCGGTGTGCCGTGGGAGATGGTCAACTGTGCCATGGCACATTATCTCATTTCACTTAAGTAGTCCAAAAATATTACTATGTAGTTAAAGCAAATGATTTGCACCTGTGCCTAAAATGTAATGCCTTACAGAGTAATTAAATAGTCTTCCAAGTCAGTGGGCAGGAACATCCTAACGACTTGTTTATCTAAGACAATTGTGATGTGTGGAAAAGGCGGCGGTGAAACAGAACCTGCCTTTGTTTTGGTTTTGATGGGCCACTTGGCTTTCTGTTTTTTTTTCATTCTAAAAATATGTGGTTCTTGTTCTAAAAAGGTTGAAAAAACAATGAGGCAGCAAATGGTTCTTATCATTAACTCATATACTTACTTTGAAAAACCTTTAGGCCTTACTACATGAAACCATTCAGCTGAGGGTCCCGACTGATGGGAGTCTGGTCCAGCTCGGTCTTGATGCACTTGGCTTTGGCTCCGCGGTGGAAGAGCGTCGACTGTCTCCCAGTTGGAAGGTTTTCCACCGTGGAAACGGTTACAGATTGTCACGGTTTGTTACTTCCTGTTTTATTTTGAAGCCCATTGCTGCGTCCGAAATTGCATACTTCCACCCTAATGAGTATGCAAAATGAGTATGCAAGATTTTTTAGTGCGTCCGAAACATTAGTACTCAATAGTATGGTCTATCCATACTCACCCTGGAGAAATGTATTAGTGTGGATTGATGGACAGTAGCCGAGCAGAAACTTCCCACAATGCAATGCAGCGGCGTTTGGTTGCTAAGTGATACGTATATGTCATAAGTATAATATTAAGTATAATAATATTATTATATCATATTAAAATTATAATACTCGTATATAATAATATTATATAATGTCATCTTGTTTGGGCCAGGATAAACGGGAAATAGCGGAGCAGTGCTGCTACTGCTGCTGTGACACTGTGGTGGATATACACACACAGGACAATTGTTAATTCGCAGAGTTATAATTCACGGCGACCTCGCCCATGTTACAATGCCTTGTTGTTCCTTTTACAAGGGATATTCTTCCCTGTAATTATACGTGCTACTTTAAGAGTAGAGACACACCTCGGAGGTGTTCACGTCTTTACCTGCGCGAGAGTTTGCTGTTTAGTGGTTTTGATTATTCACTGTGTTAATTGAATTAAATGGAGTGCTCTCCAAAGAGGAATTAATCTCCGTCGTTTCTCTGCCTACATCAACTGCACTCCTACATTGGTGACCCCGTTTTTCTCTCGGACGTTTCCAGGGATTATTACTGAACATGTCTGCTTCACTGAAGTTGCCCGAATTTTGGGAACAAAACGCGAGCGCATGGTTTGCACAGGCTGAGGCTCAATTCGCCATTAAGGACATTACAGCAGATGACATAAAGTTTTATCATGTCGTGGCATCACTCACCAGCGCAACTGCAGGGAGAGTGGTGAGTCTGCTAGAACGTCCTCCGACGCGGAACAAATATACCACTCTGAAGGCACATTTGCTGGACACTTTTGGACTCTCTGAATCCGAGCGGGCGCGCCAGCTCCTCTCTCTCCCCGCTCTCGGCGACAGCAAGCCTTCTGAGCGGATGGATCACATGCTGGCTCTGCTGGGAGACCACCAGCCCTGTTTCATTTTCCAGGAGATATTCCTGCAGCAGCTGCCTGACCAGGTTCGTTTGGCTCTGGCTAACTCTTCTATTACTGATTTTCGCCAGTTGGCCAGGGAGGCTGATAAATTTTTCTCCGCTGGGAAAAAGTGTTTTGCGGCCACGCCCCCTTCTACCTCAGGTGCCGCCAGTGATGCAATTATGCAGCAGCCTTTCTCCATCTCTGCAACTACTGCTGTGCCCCGACGTGCAAAGCAGTCAGGTGGATTATGTTTTTACCATGCCAAGTTTGGCAACAAAGCCAGAAAGTGCCTGGCCCCCTGTACTTTCAACGCTTCGGGAAACGCCCCGGCCGCCACCTTTTAGCAGCCATGGGTGTCGGCCATATCAGCGGCTTGCTGTTTATCACTGACTCTCTCTCTGGTCGTCGTTTTCTCTGTGACACGGGCGCCCACATTAGTGCACTGCCAGCATCTGCCACGGACATTAGCGCAGGGCCACACGGTACCCCCCTGGTGGCCGCCAACGGCAGCACGATTCATACCTTTGGCACACGCACTGTGACGGTGTGTTTGGCAGGTCAGCGTTTCACCTGCGATTTTGTGTCAGCTAAGGTGTCCACCCCCCTCTTGGGTGCTGATTTCTTTTTGGCCAATAAACTTTTGGTAGATGTGAGCAACCGCCGCCTCGTCCACGCTGAGACTTTCAGCTCCCTGCCCTGCGAACACAGTGACACCGCCCCTACAAGGCTGTCCAGTGCCCTCTCACCGGCTGATGTTTTCTCGCACCTCCTCGAGGAGTTCCCGGAGATCACCGCACCTACTTTCTCGTCCGCCTCCACGAAACACGGCGTGCTGCATTACATCTCCACTGATGGCCCGCCTGTGCACGCCAAGTCCCGCCGTCTGGACGCACACAAACTCGCTATAGCTAAGGCGGAGTTTGACTCCATGGAGCGGCTTGGCATCATCCGCCGGTCCAACAGCCCCTGGGCCTCTCCTCTGCACTTGGTGGCTAAGTCCAATGGTGGTTGGCGCCCGTGTGGCGACTACCGGCGCCTTAACGCAGTCACCACGCCGAACCGCTACCCTATTCCTCACATCCACGACTTCTCAGCCCACCTGGCAGGTGCGTCCATTTTTTCCAAGGTGGACCTTGTCCGGGGTTATCACCAGGTCCCCGTCCAGCCTCAGGACATTCCTAAGACGGCCGTGATCACCCCATTCGGGCTTTTTGAGTTTCTGAGGATGCCGTTTGGCCTGAAAAATGCTGCTCAGACCTTTCAGCGTTTGATGGACACTGTGTTGCGTGACTTGTCATTCGTTTTTGTCTACCTGGACGACATCCTCGTAGCCAGCAGGTCCAAGGCTGAACATTTGTCACACCTGCGTCTACTCTTCAATCGCCTTCAGCAGCACGGCTTGATCATCAACCCAGCGAAATGCCAGTTTGGATTGTCATCACTGGATTTCCTGGGCCACCACATCACCATCGCTGGGGCGATTCCACTGGCGTCGAAGGTGGAAGCAGTCCTGAAGCTCCCGCGGCCTCCCACTGTCCAGGCTCTGCAAGAGTTCTGTGGCATGGTCAATTTTTACCACCGTTTCGTGCCTCGGGCTGCCAACCTCATGCGCCCCCTGTACAGCGCTCTAAAAGGGAAAAAATCGGCAAAGCATGACATTTCTTGGTCGACGGAAATGTTGGAGGCTTTCTCTGCCACAAAGGATGCCCTCGCTGGTGCGACCATGCTGGCTCACCCCGTGCCTGGCGCTCCAGTTGCCCTGACCACGGACGCCTCGGATAATGCTGTCGGTGCGGTTCTCCAGCAGTCTGTTCATGGTGTTTGGCAACCACTTGCTTTTTTCAGCCGCCAACTGCGTTCCAGCGAGCAGAATTACAGCACTTTTGACAGAGAACTCCTCGCGCTTTATCTGGCCATCAGGCATTTCCGTTTCCTGCTGGAGGCTCGCCCGTTCACTGCCTTTGTGGACCACAAGCCTTTGATTTTTGCCATGGCCAAGGTGTCGGAACCATGGTCTGCCAGGCAGCAGCGCCACCTGGCTTTCATCTCAGAATTCACCACGGACATCCAACACGTGTCAGGCAAGGACAATGTTGTGGCCGACTGCCTCTCCCGGGTGCTCATTGGCGCTGTCCACCTGGGAATAGACTATGCCCGCATGGCTGTGGACCAGGCTTCCGACCCCGACGTACAGGACAGCAGTCACTGGCCTCCGGCTGGCGGACGTCCCGTTCGGTGAGGATGCAACGCTGCTCTGTGACATCTCTCTGGCCCTCCCCCGTCCTGTGGTGCCACATATTTGGAGACGACAAGTTTTCGACGCCATACATGGCCTCTCGCACCCAGGCAGTAAGCCGTCTCAACGTCTTGTAGCTGCGAAGTTTGTCTGGCACGGCCTGAAAAAGGACATTCGCGACTGGGTCAGGACCTGTGTGGCATGCCAGCGCGCTAAGATCCATCGCCATGTTAAGGCCCCAGTGGAGCATTTTGCGGTTCCTGAAAGGCGGTTTGATCATGTCAATGTTGACTTGGTGGGACCCCTTCCTCCCTCCAGGGGATTTACTCACCTGCTAACAATGGTGGACAGGACCACCCGTTGGCCAGAAGTTGTCCCGCTGTCTGCGACGACTTCAGCTGATGTAGCCAGGGCCTTTATTGGTTCCTGGGTCGCCCGGTTCGGGGTCCCCTCTGACCTCTCTTCAGATCGTGGCCCTCAGTTCACCTCCGACCTCTGGACTTCTGTTGCTCGTCAGTTGGGTGTCATTCTCCACCGCACTACGGCATACCACCCGCAGGCCAACGGCATGTGTGAACGCTTTCACAGGGACATGAAGGCCGCCCTCAAGGCTTCTCTCACGGACGACGGCTGGGTGGATAGACTGCCTTGGGTGATGCTGGGGATTAGAACTGCGCCTAAAGAGGACCTCCTCTCTTCCTCGGCGGAGTTGGTTTATGGCCAAACCCTCAGGGTCCCAGGTGATTTTGTCCCCCACCCCACGGTCCCCTGGTCTGCATCTGACCAACGCCGTACTTTGTTGGACTCTGCTCAGGTGTTCCGGCCCGTTCCAACCTCACACCACTGCCTGCCTCGGGTGCACATTCCCCCCGACCTGCGTGCTGCGGAGTATGTTTTCGTCCGCCACGATGCCCATCGGGGACCCCTGCAACTGCCTTACGATGGACCATATCGGGTTGTGGAGGCTGGTGATAAGACTTTTGTCATCGACGTCGGGGGCAGGATGGATTGCGTCTCAGTGGACCGTCTGAAACCGGCCCACCTCGATTTGGGCCGCCCGGTGGAAGTGGCTCAGGCACCACGGCGCGGCCGCCCCCCGGGTAAGCCTCCCTTGGAGCTGGTCCCGCCCCCTTTGGCCTCCCCACACTGCCACCCAGCACCTGCTCGCCGTCAGCAGCCTGCTGCCGCCACCCCCCCCGCCTCGACCCCCTCTGCCTGCTCAGGAGCTTCGGAATAGCTTTGGGAGGGTCATACGGGTCCCTGGTCGTTTCACTGGGCCTGTTCTTGTGAATTCTGGGGGGACGTGTGTGGTGGATATACACACACAGGACAATTGTTAATTCGCAGAGTTATAATTCACGGCGACCTCGCCCATGTTACAATGCCTTGTTGTTCCTTTTACAAGGGATATTCTTCCCTGTAATTATACGTGCTACTTTAAGAGTAGAGACACACCTCGGAGGTGTTCACGTCTTTACCTGCGCGAGAGTTTGCTGTTTAGTGGTTTTGATTATTCACTGTGTTAATTGAATTAAATGGAGTGCTCTCCAAAGAGGAATTAATCTCCGTCGTTTCTCTGCCTACATCAACTGCACTCCTACAACACGTCACTTCCTCCCAACGGCAGGAAGTGACGTGTGCGCTCTTAATAGTACGTCCGAATTAATGCACACTACTGATATTTACTCAAAACTGTGCCGAACTTAAGTATACTTTTTAGTATATACTTTTTAGTATGGCATTTCGGACGCACCACATGTCTTTGTGTTTGAGTTCTTGTTTGACTTTCCTGTTCCCCATCTGCCCTGATTGTCTGCACCTGTGTCTCGTTAACCCTTGTGTATATCTGGTCTTATCTTTCCCCTTCTCCCTGCTGGTCCATGCTGTTTTGTCCTCCATGTGCCATGTCATGTTTTTCTGGTTTTGTCAAGTTTGGGTTCTTGTTTTGATTTTAGATCCTGCGTTGCAGCGTTTTTAGTTTAAATAAATCATCCTTTTTGGAACTCCTGCTTTCTGGTGTCCTGCATCTGGGTCCTCATATACCACTCCCTGACAACAGATGAATGGATCATGAGGCAAAAGTTGTTACGCCAAAATAAGTGGAACATCTACAGCATGTTGACTGTCAGGGGCCAAGCAGTAAATAAGCCACTTTCAAATGTTATGACTTTTTGAAACGCATCCCATAAACTGCTGCGGCTCTCAGGAACCATAAAGGACCGGTCAATCCCCATCCTGATGATGCTCCTTAACGTAAAGCTTCTTGCTGTGCAGCTGTACTAAACCTATACATCTGATTGACAACGTGACTGCTGCTCATGTTTTTATTATTTTTTAAGTACACAGTAAACTATTTACTGTGTGCAGTGATCTTTCTATTTATTTGGAGCTCTCAGTTGGACTGCAGTTACCAAATGATGTGAAACCTTTCTACACTACGCTGTTTTCTTGAGCTGAATCAAGCTATCAGGATTTTTTGGGGAGAGAGAAAAAGCTTTGTTAAACCTTAAAAAGGAACAAAGGAATATAAGGTTTGGTTACAGGAGAACTAAATATGTGTGAATGAGTGTTTGAATTTTACCCATGTGATTTATGAAGACGGTGTGTTCTCTCTCCTACGTTCACAGAAAGAGCCGGAGATCAATCCAGTTTCTGCTATTAATAATTACCTCAGGAGTTACAGCAGAATCATGAAAAGTAGTGCTGCGAGTCTCCTTCCCTGCTCAAGGCTCTTTGCCCGCCTATGAGTTTAAGATCACTTCTGGAAAGACTTATTTCTCCTGGCAGCAGCACGAATAAAAGAAAGGATGGGAACCCTGTAAAACATGTGAACAGTCACCTGAAAGACAGACGCCGATGAAACCCCTCGTGAGCGAATGCCGAGTAAGCCCGATTTCTTTGCAGAGCTGTTCACAGAGCAGAGATGAAATGCCAGCAAAATGTGTGTGTGAGTTATCCGAAACATCTGGTTTCATCACGGAGCAGAAATGTGTAATACGCGCTGTTGCATCAGTGCTTTAAATACGGTTCTATCAGGCTCAGAGTACTTTGGATGTAGCGCACAAAGTAACAAGACAGATGCACCTGCTCTCTGCTAATCATACTTCACTGTTTCCAGATTGAACAACTCCACAAAGATGGAGTTTAGTGCAAATATTCTTAAGATGCCACACACCTGTCTGTGTAACCATGGCAATGATGGTGCTCACGCACTGCTGCCATCATTAGTGTCGTCCTGAAATGCTGATGTTTTTCTTTCTTTCTATAATCTGTCAGTTCTGATCTGCCGTCCTGAAGTCAGGAAACAGAAATACCAAGTGGCCACTGTCTGTTTTCCTCACACTTCCTGCGTCCAGGTTTGAGTATTATGATTAAGTGTGCGTATCATTACTACTTATTAACTTAAAATATACTGTAAAAAATACATACAAGCCACAGAAGCATGGTGCTGTTACAGGGATAAGTGTTGTGGGCTATAAAAGTAATTATGCACCCATTCAGCTTCACATTGACTGTATAGACTGATACAAATGAAGAATTGATTGATACATTCATTCATTCATTATGCTGTCAATACCCAATAGGTCAACTACAAAGTCTAAGAAAGGGGACTCTCCAGAGGAGCGATTGGGGGAGTTATTCTTTTAGCAAACTTGGAAATAAGAACAGATGATGACATTATGGACTCTTTTTTTTCTCCACAGTGATGCAACATTTTGAATGTGTTTCTCTGTGTTGATGTGTAGCATAGGAGCACACACATAATGCACTGGGCCTGGCAGCTCTATTTCCAGAATCTGAATCGTTTTATATGCAATACTAAATACGCCAGCTTTGTTTTTCAAATGTAAATGTTAAATATGTTTGATCAAAGGCAGAATATGGTCTATTCAGACAGAACAGGCTTTGTGAGGAGAGGTAGAAAACATCATTAACTGTCAGTGTGCACAGAATAAGAAATCTCAGGGAAACTACCGGAAGCTGGAAGTATTACACAAACACCCAGACACACACACAGATACATGCATCTATATGTATTTACACATGTATGCATACATAGTATAAAACCTTGCTTGTGCCATCATGGCTGTTTATGAAGCCTAGTCATCGTTAGGGATGGGCGGTATGGACTAAAAAATGTATCACGATCATTTCTGGCATTTATCCCGATAACGATAAAAATGACGATTAAAAAAAACAAAAAAAAACTATAAATCTATCACTACATTCAGTCTTTGGAGCCCCCAAAACACTGCTCTAAAAGAATAGTAAATGCTACTAAACTACACCAATTATTACACCACTCTGGTGGAGAACTCAGCAGCAGCTGTTATATATAATAATATGTTATATATAATAAAATATATAATGTAAGTACGGTCGCCGCGTACCCTACGCCGTAGGCTCTGCGTCGATTTAACGCAGAACCATAATTCAGGCTTTACACAAACACGTCATCAACGGGAATTTATCGTTTTTACCGCGAGATGACAAATTCTTACCATGGGGAATTTTTTGGACGGTATATCGTGAACAGTAAAATATCGCCCATTCCTAGTCATCATTAAGAGGGAGGGACGCTGATCAGACACAACGCTGCCTCCTGGAATCACAGGAAACGCTACATAAGGTGACATTGCACAGGTGCAAAACGGAGATGCATTGATTTGCCGTAAGGACTCTGACATCTGACACCAGTGAGCTCTACAGATGAAAAAAATCCTCCATTACTCTGATATTTGGTGCAAAAGTGAGAGTGTGAACAGAAAAGTGCATTTGTGACTTGATGCTGCAAACCAAAGTGGTTGTAGTTACTGACTTCTGTCTGTGTTGAAAGAGCATATTTCTGAGAAGATATGTGACAGAAATGCAACTTGAATCATCTACTAATTTGCAGATGTTCTCATTTTTACGACGATCTTACGCTAGTTGGGATTTCCAATTTTTAAAGTGTGTTTCAATTAGCAGGACTATTTTTACAGGACTTTAGCCACTGGTGCTTCTCCATCAAATTGACTTGGCTTTTCATCAACATCACCTCCATCATCATCATCTTCTTCTTTTTTATCATCATCATCATCTTCTTCTTTTTTATCATCATCATCATCATTAGCAAACAGTAAGAGCGGCGCATTACTGACATGAAGTGGTCTAGAGCTGTAACGTGAAGTGTAGACCAGGATATGTGATATTTGAGAAGCTGTAACTGTAGGTTGCAGCTCAAAAATCTCTGGGACTTCACCTGTACGTGTAACTATGCTCTACAACTTTAAACTTATACTGTCACACATGTTCAAATCATTTTTCTGCAACACTGCAGTCCCAAAAACATCCACCCTTGCTGACTCTTCAGCACCCATTCGCTTCTTTAATAGACTTGCAAAGTCGAATATTAGAGCATGCAATTCCTAAGACATTTCCACTCAGGGATTATTTCTGGATTGTTAGCTACCCCAGCTTTCAAATGATTTGCTGTATTTATTACTTGTCATTATTTTACACCCTTTGACTAAATATTTCTTCAGAACTCAAGTTGCTTAGGTCACTGTGGTATGGGAACTATGGTTCTTTCTTCGTGTTTGGAGTAAATCCTCTGTCAGTCCGTGAAAAAAAATAAAAAATCACAGCTGAGAAATGATTCATACATTAATGTTTTGATGGTTCTGGTAAGAGGGGGGGGGGGGGGGGGCAGAGTATTAATGTTGCGAAAAAGCCCTTGTGATGAAAATAGGCCCTGTGATGAAAGGTGTGGGCAGGAAAATCTTTTTTTTTTATAAATTGTCTGTATGGGGTGAAGATGAGAGGTGAGGAAGACACAGAGGGAGTAATGACCAGAGAGCTGAGAGATGTCGGCGCTGGCTATAGGATCACAGAGGAAGGAGTGTGTGTGTGTGTGTGTGTGTGTGTGTGTGTGTGTGTGTGTGTGTGTGTGTGTGTGTGTGTGTGTGTGTGTGTGTGTGTGTGTGTGTGTGTGTGTGTGTGTGTGTGTGTGTGTGTGTGTGTGCAGCAGCCTGCTCGGGGAGCCGCCTGAGCTCTGATCATTCATGATGGCACCTTAGAGGCCATTCTGTAAGGAAGAAAAATGAAAACTATTAAAGGCTCACTGGGCTATGTTGGCTTTGGTGTGTCAGCAATTATTAGCCAGGGACAGCAGTCTTTAGGTCCTGGGATATAGAAGAGAGACTGTGCTAGAGGAGGGAAGGACACTGCATGATACTGTAATATACTCTGATCGACGCTGCAGAACTTTCCTCAGCAGCACTGAGACTTTTCCCTTTTACCAGTACTTTAGAGCGGTGATGCAGCAGTGAAATGATTATTTGATTTTTTGCGTGTGTTTCTCTTTCTTCGCCTCAGTCTCTAGACTTCTGATGCCGTCAAGTACTGTCGACATCAAATATAATCGACAGAACTGTTTAAGTCAGGTTTACTCACCAGAATGTCAATGCCAGTGTCTAAGCAAAGTAACTAATACCTGAGGAAATGTATGAATGAAAGTAGTAAAGGTGGCACAACCTGAAGATCAGGATGTAATAAATATACAGCATGATTCTTCCTGATAATGTGGCTCCAGCTACCAGGAGCCAGTGATGCTCCCCTCCACATAGCACCCGATTCGTGGCACTGTTTTTCCCTCTTTCCAGGTTCGTGCACATCCTCAACCTTCCCCTTATGTGCTACACTTGTGTAATGGTCTCACTTGTGTGGTCTACGCATGATCATCTTCCTCCTTTGTGGCAATGTTTGCTTCCGCCTGATTGGATGCATGTCTTTTTTTCCAAGATGACCTCAGCCTTTACCTTCTGATTTTACCTTGATACATGCCTGCTAATAAGGAACGTTCCGATCACGTGATCGGAAATCAGGCCCGATCACGTTGTTTCACGCTTGATCGAAATCGGACGTTGCATCCCGATCACGGATCATACTGTATTTTATTCTCATTATTTTGATCAGCAGATCAAACAGATGATGGAGAACATGCTAAACAACTGGTGTATCAACAAGCAACGGGTCCACGTAATTTTGGCAACAACGTTGCTAAATATGAAGAAAGCTATGGGGGAGGAGGGGGTGCGGAGTGTGGGCTGTGTCATGTAAGGTGAGTTTAATAAAGTTGTTTGTTTGTGTTGATCTGCACATGTGCACAGCTGTGTTACAGCAGAGGCAAATGAATAAAAGTTCAGTTACAACAGTGACTGAAAATCGAATGAAGCTGGCGTCTGTGTCGTCTTCCTAAAAAAAAAACCAGGCTGTGTCGCACATTCTTGCTGCACGAGGGCAGCGTGATGGACACCCTGGCAACCGCGAGGAAGATTGTAGGTCCTTAAAACACAAACATTTGATTCGTTAAGCCAGAAAATGACAGTTGGATGATAAGAGTACAGTCTCAAAAGCATGTTACTTTATGACACTGTTCTTCTTTTATTTGCTTATTTGTTTATATGCCTTATTTTAAGTTGAGCTGCTGTTTTTATTTAACTCAAATTTATGTTTAAATTTGCACTATTTTTACTAGTTAATAGTTTCACTATTATTATTTGATTGTTCAAGCTACCTCGAAGAAAACTGCAATGTTTAGGTTCATTTTTTTAAATGTGTTACGAAAGTATCGGATCGAGTCTCGGTATACTCAAAATTAAATGACTCGGAATCGGATCCGGGTCAAAACAACCTGATCGGGACTTCCCTCCTGCTAATCCAGATGATCTCACACGGACATTTCTGGTTTTTGAATGAAATGCTTGAACTATTCCTTCTGTCTGAGTGGTGCATAAGGACTCAAGTCTCAAATTCTAACTGGAATTTAGTGCGTTAGCTTCCATCCAGCGTTAATTAAATTGCACGATGCACTAACCCTTGAACTCTCATGTCTAAGAACATTTCTGATGCAGACATGTTTAACATTAAATGGAGGTCGTGAGGCATAAAGTAGTACATGAGTCAAGAGCTTTGTGGATCCACCTTTAACATCTTCAATAACTTGAGCGATCACTTCCGATATGCCTTTATCTTTCGCACACATTATTGTGAAGGAGTGTTGGCCCATTCTTCTTTACAACTTCATTTTGTTGGGACTCTTGGGCATTCCCTTAAAGTGCCACCACAGTGTTTCCCTCAGCTAGAGGTCTGGACCGAGACAACAGCATTTCAGGACCCTCAATCTTGTATTTTTCAGCCATTTTTATGTAGATCTGTGTGCTTCAGTTTATTTCCTGTTGCACCATATGACCTTTAACTGCCAGACACACGATCTCACAGTTGGCTCTAGAATAGTTTAGTATCCAGAGGACGGTACAAACTGTACTCGTTCAGCCCTTGTGCTGTCATGCTTAGTGAACTGTGGGGTTTGATTGGGCTCTTGGGGGTATTTTCCTGTAATTTGTGAGCATTGCATGGTCTGACATTGGGGTAAATCTGTTGGGACTTCCACTCCTGGGAAGAGTGGTAACTGTTTAAAATGCTTTCTACTTGTGGATAATTCTCAGTGTACAACACTGGTCTACATGCTTGTTTATAGATTCATAATCAGTCAATAACCCTTTTAAAACCCGGATATTGGCAATAACCTGAATTTGCACAGCCATGTAAACACCAATAACCCCTTTGAATAACCCGAATTTGCTCATATTCCGGTTTTTAAAAACCCAAATATGACCCCTGGGTTACTCCTTTTAAAACCCGAATATTCGGTCATATAAACGCCAAACGGAATATCCCCATCAAACAGAACATGAATTTGTTTTCTGCGCATGCTCTTTTTGCAAGGAATCTGAGTCCAGGACGTTCTTCTAAACACGGCGAAACGCAAGACCACGCCACACTTTTGGAGTGAGGAGGAGACTGATCACTTTATAAATGTAATGAAGGATATGAACATTTTGGCATTTGTAGACGGTAGAAAGTACCGGGATAGCGAGATTTACAAGAAGGTGAGCGAAAGGTTGCACAAAGCAGCATTTGTTTTGAATTTGAATACAGGAAAAAGAAGCGGAAATGACGGTAAATGCGTCATCACGTTCTCCGTGCATCGCTGGTTTGATCCAGATATCCCGAATGATTAATTACCATGTAAACGGAATATTCCGAATATTTCAGTAACCGGAATATTAGCAATAACCCGAATTTTGACTGCATGTAAACGTAGTCAGTGGCTTCTCGAAGGCCATTACTCAGATCTTTCCCTCTTGGTGTTGTCCTAACGCAAAGCTGAAAGCTCAAGACCATCAATCCGATGAAAACAGCTGCTCTTACGGAGGTCTGCATACCTGCTGATGATCAGGTCATAAACAGACGATGATTAGCAGCTTCTGCCTGCAGTGCAGCCTCAGATCCTGCAGGAGCAGTAGAGAACCTCCTACACAAGGCCTTGGTGAGCAGGAACGCTTTCCTGTTGGACGGAGGTTGTACTGGCCTGATTCACAATTATGTGGTCATTTCAGTATGTTTTTACATCCTCTCACATGCAAAATAACATATTTAAAAGAAGGGCTGCATTATGAAATTCTTTAGAAATATTTTAATGCAATCTGTCACACAGCCTCACCGTGTTTCAGAATAAAACATGAAATAACAAGTTCAGACCCCTGAAAGAGGATGGATCCTAATTAAAAGTTTCAAGTTTGAGTTTTCTTTTGCACACTAGAAAAAAACAGCACGACGCGGACGGATGAACCAAAATGTCAAGACTAAAACTCACTGTCAACACAAATAGATTCGGTATCTGAGCAACACTTAACAGATTTTTGGCGAAGTTCAAGGTCCCAGATGCTGGAAAACTGCAACACTGTGGAGAAGAGATTCTATTTTGGAAAAGCTTTAACCCTCTTCTCACCGGTGATTTGGTGCACAGCCTGCAGGTTCTGCTAACTTTCCTTTTTAAAACAGTTGCCCCGTTGCTTTTCCCCGTACGTTGTCTGAGGACACGGCGGGGCACCCGCGACACTTACAAACGACTTGCTTTTCACAGTTCACCTCGGGCAGCGCTGCTACCGGGCCTAACCAGATGGCCTGTGATCGGCTCTCTCATGACGCACTACACATTTAGCTCGTCCATTACCCAGGAGATATGTTTACTTTTGCATACATTACAAGGTGAAAGGAATTAATTATTACATGAGCGACTCTGTGTAGAACTTCTTGCTTTTTTTTTTTTTTAACCCTGTTCTTCTTTGTGTAAAAACATAATTTTAAAAGAATCAGCTCACTGTGGTTGATGGAAGTTTTAGGAAAATGCAACTTCAGAGGAACAACATAGAACTTTTTTCACTCTGGCATTATATGATTAACAGAAATGAAACTAATGCAGGTGATACTAAAGATGCCCTGAGTGATGCCATCGAGTATGTGAGGATAAGTTGGAGGTCGGTGCTGCTAACCATCAGGCCTTGCAGGACCTCAGCAGGTGTGCAGACCTCCGCGGTCCGGCAGCTCGGCGGCCTGGAACACTTTAGGTGTGTGTTAACAGAATGCCAGGAGGGAAAGACATAAGCAACGGTCTTTGAGAGGCGATTGTTGCTGAACATATATCTAAAAAGGGACACAAAACCATCTTAGTCTGATTCACCACACGAATCGGCACAGATTACTTTTGTAATACTGTATTTGACCTTCTTAGTACTTAGTACTGAAATAAGACCTGGAAACTGCATTGTGGCATGGAATTGTCAAATTGTTTTAATTCACCATACGAATTGTTACAGATTACTTTTGTAATACTGTATTTGACCCGTTTTTTTTACCTTTTGACCGTATAGAAATGTAATTCTTGCCATTGTTAGAATGAGATGTACCTGCTGTACTCTACTGCCCTTACTTTTTAACAACTTGTGCTTTTTATTATTTTCCCTCTTTTCTCATCATTTTATTTCATTTTATTTGTTATTTACTGTTTAATTGTGTCTTGCCGCTTTTAATGTTGATGTAAAGCACTTTGAATTACATGTGTTGAATTGTGCAATACAAGTAAACTTGCCTTGCCAAAACCATCGACCCCCAACTTTACCCCAAGGTCAGACCCCACAATCTTCAGGAAAATATATATATATTTTTTTTAAAACACCCCAAGATCTACATCTCAGACCCTACATGCCTTACTGAGAGGAATGAAAACATGGACGACACAAGACTGCATCTGAACACACCTGAAGACTTCAGGAATAATATTCCAACAATAGATGAGTCCAGAGCGGTGTTGTTTGAGCTCGATGCCCAGCGCCATGGTTGGTGAAAACCGAATTTCATTGCATTTCAGCAAAAAAGACCTCAAACCAGCTGCCAAGCCTGGCGGTGGAGGGGTGCTGATCTGGGTTTAGTTTGTCTGACCAGGCCTTCCTTCAGTTAACCTGTTACCCCTGAACTACTGTGTTTAAAGCTTGGTCCAAACGGGGTCATGCAAGTGAAGTACAGCTGTACATCTACACCAGAATGGCTGAAAAAGAAGAGAATCAGTGTTTTAGCATCATTTAAACCTCAACCCGACTGAAATGCTTTGACGGGACATTAAGATAAGCAAATGTCCCAAATTCTGAGTGAACTGAAGCATCGTTATGAGGAGGAATGGGCCAAAGTTCATCCCCGGTGATGTGGGAGGATGATAAAGTTATACAGGATATACAGTACGTTTTTTCTCTGTTTGGTTTCATTCCTATTAAACAAATAATGGCGTGGTGAAAAAAGTTGTATTTATTTGCTTGTTTCTGTTTCTATTGGCCTAATGATAAGACCACCTGCAGTCTGATATGTTTTATTATGTTTTTAGAGAGAACATTTCAGGATTGAAATGTCATGGCTGTATTTTCATTCATGCCAACTGGTTGAAAACTGAAAAAAAAAAAAAGAGAAAAACCCTTAAAATAGCAAAATCCACCCGCAGGATTCTGGATGGAAGACAAACAGAGAACATACATGATTGTCGGCGTTTGTGACAGTAATCCATGCTGCAGTGGGGGTGTGGGGTGTGGGGTGATGCAATAGGTCACCTAATGTAAACGCTGCGGTTATTGGGGTAGCGCTAATCCTCCAGGCAGAGCAACTGAGCATGCATCAATCACAGCCGTGTGTATCGAGAGGTGAGCCAACACGCATTAACCTTGAACCAGAAGTCACCGTCTGACTGCTCCGCCCCCCAGTGACCACAGGACACACACCAAACACCATGTCAACAAGTACAGGCTGCAGCCGGGTCCAGTGGATGTGCAGCTCTTTGCAAAAGATTAAAGTTACAGTATAACACCATTTCTTACTGACGCTGCTTTATTCAATTCAATTCAATTTTATTTATATAGTGTCTATTACAGCAGAAGTTGTCTCTAAGATCCAGAGAGACCCAGAACATGATCCCCGAGCAATTATTACATAAACATAACATAAAAAATGGCAGGTAAAAACTGCCCTAGTGGGAGAAAAACCTTGAGCCAAACAGTGGCAAGCAGTGTCTTTTTTTTCTCTCAGCTTGCTTTATAGCGATCTACTTCAAACCCCAATCTCGTAAAAGATGAGAATGGACTCACAGAATTTGAAGGCAGGAGTTTTGGCAGCACTTTTCCAATCCGTTTTGTTTGGTGAAAAGGTTTCAAGCACGTACAACATCCTCTATCGCTGCCCATCTTCAGAACAAGAAAGAATGAAAAGAGAAGAAGTGATGCTGTTAGTTTGCCAGCAGCCCCCACGGTCGACTGGCCGTCTTATCTTTTGTCCAGAGCACACTGTGTCCATTTCCTCCTTCAAAAATCCTGAATCCCGATCCATCTGATGAGAGTACGTGTCCCCACTGAGTAACGGTCCAGGCTCTAGGCCCCGAGACGTCTACAACTCCTCAGGTCAAGGTTCACGTGACCCTTCCTTTCTGCACGGTACAAAATGCCATGTCATGTTTGGATCATCGACAGGTGATTGACAGGTCTTGGTACGGTGTGTGGAGGGATTGGAGATGGTGGGTGTCTTGCCTATGTTATGCTGTAAATAGGAGATCATTCTTGTATGTGGGTCGCCAACCTCTAATGTCACTAGATGGGAGTCTTTGTCTTCCCTTTGACAGAAGATGGACACGCGACCAAGACTGTTCAAGATTTCCCTCAGTACGCCAGAGTTGGCAGCTCTGGTTGATTTCAATGGCGAGACTGAAGTGAAAGGTGAATGTCAAATGCAAAAAGTCATGATGATGTGGCAGACGAGTGGCGTGTGTGTGTGTGTCTTTTGCTGCCGCTTTCACCAGCCCCCGTTGAGATTTTAGACCAGACAGCAGCGCTGCAAATACCAGGGGCAGAATTCACTGAACATTACAGGAAGAGTTCGCTGATGAGGTCATTGACTTTTTCAGATGCAAATATGTGCAGTCTCTTTTTTCATTTTGTTTATTCAGCATTTCTTTACTTCTGGTGGAGGTCAGTTTTTAATATTTTTTATCAAATAAGTAATTTTGGGGTAATATCCACCACAATGGTACATCACAAAATATTTTTAAATTGTCACATGTGTATTTTACTTATAAGAAAAACGCTGCCATGTTCAAGATTCAAGATTCTTTCTTTATTAATACACTTGCTGTAGGCACAGCAAAATTACAGGTAAAAGAGTTTGTAGGATTCATACTAAAAGTGCACGTGCGCCAAAAAGCCAAAAATGGCGTGCGCAAAAAATCCTGATTTATAAAACCGTGTGCACACACACTTGCACGCAATGTTCGCTTTATAAATCACATTCCAGCTGGAAGGTTGCGCAGGTGAATTCGCCTCATATCCCGCCCTCTACACGCCCACTTTTTTACCATAAATGGTCAATGCAAAGTAGTTCATGACTGTATTTGCATATAAATGAACCTGCCGATCAACAGTGTTTTACACTCAAAAATCATGGCAGGGAAGACCAGAAAGCGAAATTTCGCGGAGACTGAGATCGAGATGTTGTGGATGGTGGAGGCCAGAAAAACGGCATTATTTGGTGGTCACAGTAATGGCATCACTAACAAAAATAAAGCGAGTGAATTGCCTGCCAGAATCTGATTTCTGGCCGCGGGAGCACGCACAGCAGCCCGTTGAGCGATAGCGCTGAAACGTCAGATTTTCAGATTATGAAGCTCAAGAATGAGATCAAATCCTATTTAGGTAGAAACAACCTGTCATTAACTGTATTTGGCCTTCAATCAATTTTTGGCCATTTTCAGGGGAGAAATCAAATTCTGGCAGGCAATCACTTTTTGGCACGACACCTGCACCTGCACTGCGGACACGCCGTGACGGTAGGATGATTTGACAGATTAAAATAGCCCGTCAGACCACGCTTCCACATAGACATCAACATTTATCTATTTGGAAGCGTGATTTGACAGGTCTTTTTCTTCCGCCGAAGCGTCGTACACATAGATCTATGTGGAAGCACATTCTGAGGCAAGAGGTTGACAGCACATCTCCTGTTGTTAAATCGTCTATTTGCATGAAAAAGCCTTTGAAAAATAAGAAACTGAGATAAAAGAAACGGCGATGGTACGGTAGTATTTTCTGCCGAGGTAGGACACCGGCTTGGGTGTACATGGATCTATAAGTCTGATATGTGATGACATTAAGAGTATGACATGAATCTGGCTTCATTTCACCACCTCACCGCCTGCGTCGCCAGTTCCCCATATCTTCAAAATGTTTGTGCGCGAGGGTCAGGGTTGGCGTAAAGATATGCACATTTTTCCGTTAGTTTTTTTTTTTTTAAAGCCCAACCTTTGCGTAGAAGGTGGCTTGCATATCTTTCAAGCCCTGTTTTGTGCGCAAGCAAGCTTTATAAATGAGGCCCCAGGTCCTTAAGTGCAAAGAAAATAAAAGTAAGGTAGGTAAAATATAAATATAAATATAAATATGTAAGAATAAAAAAAAATAAAAAAAAGAGATTCTAAAGGAAACAATGCTACACAAATTTTTCCAATCCAGTTATTGCACATGACTCGTCATGCTTGATGCATGAAGACGGTAGGGGGTGTAGAGGTAGTAATTTTCATGTGCTCGTGAACATGACAAACTCAGCTATGCACAGGGATTGTTTGACCATTTGCTCCTGCAGATTAAATTTTTTCCAGCGAGAGAACTTCTTGCCTTGTGGCTATTTTAGAAAAAGACTAAAGTCACTTTATAGTTTAGATCTAATCGCGCTTCCTCAGCAAGCAACATCAGATAGGCTCCCACACCTTATCAGCGTAGGCAGGCGAGAGGAATCATTTCAGGCATCTGAAGCCTGTGGAGAGAAAAAGGAGGAATTCACGGCTGCGGCGGCAGAGGTTCGGCAATAAGAGAAAGCCTCGAAAAGAAAATAACAATACTATATGCATTGGCGACTTTGAGATGGAAGATTTGGGAGGATATGAAGAGGAAAAAAAACCCAAAGAAACTTAAAAAATTTCAAGAGCAGATGAGAATGATAAGCTGCTGCAGAGCCGTCTGATTCCTTAGATTGTCAAACGGCTTATGATTCCCCGCTAAGTTGTATAAATGGTGTTCACAGGGACAACATCAAAATATAATAACTCCCTTTGAGATAATATATTTTCATTTGAGTGGAAGTGCTTTTATCCTGTCAGAAATAATTTGGTAAAAAAATTGATTGTGATTGCGTTATTATCAGATCAGATATCCCAATAAGAGCCTTTGTGACGCTCGTGGACAGTTTCCAGTCTGCAAGGCACCTGGTATGGTATTAATACCAGATTATATTTTAATGGATGAAAGGATCTTTTGATAGTAAACTGATTGTGATTGAGTGTCATTTCCAGGTGATTAAGGCCCTTTAACACCTATAGGCTTCAGTGCATTTGTTCAGTCTGGACACAGTTCTTGCAGTCATGTGGAGATAAAACCAGGCTCCAAAAACAATCAGGGATTTTGATCCAAATCATCTCACCCAAAGCCAGTGATCACATGATTTGATTACTGTGCATAGACTTTCTGCAGGATTAACACTGAGCGACCGACGGGCTCTCAGTTCTTTGAGGATAAACAGGAATGGAGTTGATGAGATGTACAGTGCCTGATAGAAATCTGATGACAAAGGCTGATGATGTTTAATGAATCACCACGGTAAACGATTCACAGATTTTGTTGCGAATGGTTTTGAGATTACAAATCAGTATATTGATGGATGCATTGGGATATTTGAAGATTTATCACCCAGTAAATCGTATGAAAGGAATTAAGTCAGAAACTCTAAAACAGGAAAAACATCTAACATCTTTTTTTGAGTCACACAAATACAAAAACAAAGTATTCAAATTAGAATACGTTGGAGGACTGTTGGAGTTAATAGCTAGTTGAACCTCTGGCCGCAATGAACCTAGATTTAGATCGGATCAGACCTGCAAACGGTTCTGGATGAATTCTGGACCATTTCTCTACAGACCTGCTTCAGGTCCGACGCCTTCGAAGGATGTCTGGTGTGGACGGCTCTCTTGAGGTCAATCCACAGCATCTCGTTACAGTTAAAGAGCGGGGCTCTCTGAAAGCCTGAACGTGGCCACAGTACTGAATAATAATAATAACTTCTTCATGTGATGGATACCTCGGCACTCTGAAACTACTCAGTATTCTCTTTCAGTCTAATGCAGAACGGATGCTCTTGATCTTCAGAGACATCCTTCATGTAAAGTTCATGTTAGCAGATATTTCTTAAGAACATCAAGCTTAAAAGTAGCTCCAGACGTCTCAAGACTCATTATTTGGACTCCATGTCACATTTTACAAAACAATTAAAGGAGCATGAGGCTCCTTTTAAGAAATGAGACTCTCTAGCGCCACCCTTCACCACGACGGCCGTTGGGGGTACTGCAGCCAACAGCGATGCCGGTGTCGGTGCTTTTTTTTCCCACCTGCTTTTTTTTATCGGAGGTCTCCCGTACGTGATGACGTTCCGTCTTGTGATTGGCTTTTGACCATTTGCGTGAAAAGACCAGGAACAGAGTGACTACAGCAGCCGAGAGAGAGAGAGAAGTCATTGAAAGAAGGTCGTGTCGTGAACAGCAGTTACAGCAGCATTTATTTAGTTATTAGTCAGTCAGTTAGTTAGTGTAGAGTTTTTATTCAGTTAATTAGTTAGTTAGTTTAGCCATTGTTATTTTATTAGTTAGTTGGTTGGGGTAATATATTATAAATAGTCATAATACATTATATAAATATAATTTAAAAAATGTAAAGTCAACTAAGCGCTCACTGATTAATCCGCAATTGCCAAAAAAGACGTTTTGAATGTGAAGACATGGTGAAAAACTACCTTCCTAGCTTAACATGGCAAAAAAATACCATCGCGGGGAAAAAATGCACACTTCCGGGGAAAATATTTCAGCCCGATACAATCTGGTACTCACACCGGCACGGGAGAACGGGGAGAACGTGCATGCAGCGTCATGTGACGTCACATCCGCAGCCCAGCGCGGGAAATTTGGGCCCGAATTGCAGCACATTTTGCAGCACACAGCCTGTTCAAGGCAACGGAGAGATACACTAGAGAGCTCATTGTTTTGGTTTGGAACGCTTCATCTGACATTATTACTAGAAAACTTAAAACGTATACTAATTTTTTTCATAAATTCTGCCTCAATCCGGCCTCAAGCTCCTTTAAGGCAGAAAACCACTGAAATCCAAAACGGTCCCATACTTTTTCCTTTCCCCTGACTGTGATAAGTAAAATGCCACCCATACGTTGCCGCTATTGTACAGTAACTTGGAAATTTGACAATATTTGACTTGACACATCGTCTTTATAACCACTATAACTAATGTCTGTCGCACATAATTTTGAAACTGAGAGGTGAAGCTGGGAACTATTGGTAAATATTCTTTGCACAGAAAAAGGACAAAAGTTGTGGAATTGATACAGAATTTCTAAAATTAAACTTCAATGAAGATACCAAGATTTTTCAGAGCAATGACTGAAGTGTGACATCACAGAAAAACTAAAGGGCAAAGGAAATAGGATTTCAAAAGAAACATGTGGGGTTTTTGCTAATGTCCCCCGATCTTGATGGTTTTATTCCAACTTTCTTTATTTCTCTCTTTATTGACGCGACAGAGGATGCGGAAAATGTTGCTTCAGGAATCGGAGATGTATAATAAGGTGTTGTGAACGATTTGCCACTTTAAAATGCTAAACGGGACATGCGCCACAAATTAGCCTGGAGATGCCTGCTGCATGTAATTAAAGGTCCCAATGAATTCCAATAATCGAACAGGCCATCTTCAGAGAAAACTATTACAGCGGGATTATTAGTGTAGCAGGTTTCACTAATCACTCACTGACAGACGGGCTCTCTGGCAGCCTGACACACACACACACACACACACACACACACGGTTTTATATACAGTACATTTAGGCCGCAGAACTGAACTCAGCATGCTCATGTATAATCACAATCATACTCTCCCCCAGACACGCATACAAAAACACACAAGCAGACATTCAGTCAGACCTATTGATGTCAACCTCTTGCTTTCAGTTATCATCCGCACACAGGCAGGCTTCATATTGAATCAGAGGGACAGGGTAATATAAAACTGGAAGGCTTTCACTTTCAATCTCATCCAGACTCCAACTTCCATCCCTCTGCAGAGACTCGGGAGACAGAGGGCCTTTGGATGTCAGACGCGATGCTTGGAGGACAGCCACTCGTTGTCTCAGGCAGCATCTGCACAGCTTGAATTAAACTTGTAAGCATATGTTTAATGAGGAAAGCGATAGAAAAAGCTGATAATGTAATGCCCACTGGTGCTTGCTGTTTGCAGCAGTGAAGTATTAACCACGTCAGATTCAACCACATGCGGGCTTGTGCACAATATGTTCGCTTTCAGCGCACTGCAGCACCGAAGACCCTGCTCGAATTAATCAGTGGCATTAAAAAAAAAAAAGACCCAAATGCGTCACGCTTTGATGCAAGCCGATGTGTTTATTGATTAATAAACAGTAAAAGGATTCCATTTCCCAGATATACTCACTCTGCCCGCCGCTGATCCACGTAGCCGAGGAGGCTTTTTCCCGCAGGACAAATGTGTTTCAGCTGAGCTGATCCAATCCCTTCTCCATTGTTTTTATGTACTTCTGTTTAGAGCTCCCCGGGCTCCAGTGACTACCTGTCTGTTTAGGAGCCCATAAACATAAATCAGACTTGTTAGAGATTTTTTTTTTCTTCCCCCCCGCAAATTCCTCTCTAACAGGAAAAAGTCGCTCTTACACATGAATCAAACACCATGGAGGCTGTTTGTCTCTCCTGCTCCTGAAATGAATTTCTGTCCCGTTTAGGACATTACTGCTGTCATTAAAGTCCTGATGAAAAATCTGTGGTGGAAAAGCCAAGTTCTATAGATCCCAGCTATTGTTTAATGTCCGTACAGTAGATTTGAATTGATGAGGCCATCGGCAGAACCTCTTCCTGAGGTGTTTATATTGACATCCTGTTGAGACTCTTGCTCCTCAAACATACTGCTTTTGTAATTTATGAGGCAAAGCAGGGACAGTATATCCTCTAACTTCTGTAATTTACTAATGAAAAATAGCAAATATGCACCACGTTTTAGGTGGACTTTCTCTTTTTTATGTCTTTTCCACACAAACGAACAGGACAACTGCACAATGCAATCTGTATTACATCTTCGAAATCTGTAAATAATAGTATAATACGATCTCCACTTTTGTAATATATGTAAATGTCTGTAAGATCGTGTTAGTATGAGGATTGATGTGTCAGGTTGTTCTCCTGTTCCTTCTATCTTAAATAGAAGCAAAATAACAAGAACAGAAACTTTTTGCACGCTTTATTTGTATTTGTTTTAACTTGTTGTTTAACTTGTCTCTCTTTTATATTTTTAGCTGGGGAACTGCCAATGGAAACTAGCTCTGTAGCTAAAATTGGGAACATTTGCATTTTTAATTCTAAATGTATATGAATGTACACTGTCCCTTCTCAAATAAACTGAATTAAATTCCTCTATTCTCTTGGTCATGTGCACACGTTCCCGGTGTCAACAGCGTTGCCGTCCATGGACTTTGAATGGGGTGAAATCACTCCTGAACTGAGCCGTGAATCCGTGGCGCTGCGTTGGAAGCTTTGCTCTCATCAGAAGTTGAGAAAAGTTCAATTTTTCAAGTGTTGACGCAATTCTCAGTCAGTCAAATTGTTGCTACGCATTCTTGTGCTTGTCAATAAGACCACACATGGGGGTTGGACGGTGCTAACGTGCCAGGCTTTCGTTTGCAGTTTGTGGGGAGTATTTTGGTTGTGTATTAATAGTGCATCAGTAATGGTCAAGTGCTCATAATACTCTATGGGCCTGATTTACTAAGATCCTAAATAAAGAGTACTAAATTGCGTGTGCACTGAAAAAGTTTGCACGTGCTGTTGTTGTGTGTTTTGCGGGTGATCAACTAAGAATGCTTGCGCAATTGATAACAGGTGCAAACCGCAGTATTTAAATGAGGTGTTGCGCGTCTTACGGTTTGCGCCATGGAGAAAGCAGGATAGTCGCAAGCGCAAAATGAAATTTGACGAGTTGGAGTTAGAGATATTAGTGGAAGAGGCAAATAAACACATTCATGAACTACAGCAAAGACATTTAAACATTACCAAAAGAAACGCAATATGGGAGAAAATCTGCGATAGAATAAATGCAGTTATAAGACAAAAAGAACGGCAGATGAGGTTAAAAGAAGGTGGCAAGATATAAGGCGAAGAACTAAAGAAAAAGTGGCCTTTAATAAAACTTGTGCAACCATTTTTAAAATAGCATGCAGCAGAATAAAGACTCTCTCTCTGCGTATTCTTTGATTTTGGCGATGTCGCCTCCTTGCCACAATAACAGCAGCCATCGGTGCGTAATGCTGGGCAGATTAGCACCTTCCTTTCGAACGTATTAAATACAGACGCAATCACAATCCCCGCAAAAACTTTCAGGCTTGGTAAATCTCATTGCGTGTGGTAAATGGACATATTTGCATTTTCCCCTCCCAGTATTTAGCATTTCTGGCGGGTACGCCCCATATTGATTATTCATCAGGGCAAAAGTAATAAATGAACAGCGTGTGCTATTTTGCTCATTTGAGAGGCGCAGTCGTCTTTGCACGCTGTTAGTAGATCAGCTGGCACTTTGGTTTGCGGGTGATGTCAAGTTTGCACACGTTTTTACACACGAAAACCTTTAGTAAATCAGGCCCTATATACATTGTGTGATTTTTTCTTGTTCAGGCATGTTATTTTGCTTTCTACAGTTCATATTGTCTAATTGGTGGTGTAAACGGTTATTCTAACGGTCGCAATATCGACCGTTAATTTTCTTCTTCTGTGGTTTTTTATACTGCGACTCGGTTTAACCAGTGAAGCTGAGCTGGTGAGTTTAGTATAAGAAATCATTTTAATTTGTGTAAATATCATAAATATGTCTGTGAAATTCATGTAGGGATGTTTGTATTTATACAGTTTATATTTATATGTTTTTCAGTCGATTACCTGCTGACAGCATAATCGTTGTTTAAGTTCAATTCAATTCAATTCAATTCAGTTTATTTGAGAAGGGACAGTGTACATTCATATACATTTAGAATTAAAAATGCAAATGCACCCAATTTTAGCTACAGAGCTAGTTTCCATTGGCAGTCCCCCGGCTGAAAATATAAAAGAAAGACAAGTTAAACAACAAGTTAAAACAAATACAAATAAAGCGTGCAAAAAGTTTCTGTTCTTGTTATTTTGCTTCTATTTAAGATAGAAGGAACAGGAGAACAACCTGACACATCAATCTTCATACTAACACAATCTTACAGACATTTACATATATTACAATAGTGAATACATTACACACAAGCTAGCATGTGTGGAGTTGCTAACGAGGAAAATAAACCCGGGAAAGACAACGGTTGTGTGTTGGAGCGGAGTGTGACACTGTTTCACCGGTCAAGCGCACCCCGTGCGGTGGGATTTATTAGTCCAACAAAGTTAGGCTGGTAAAAAACTGTACATACATACATATGACTGAACTTCCAAATATTAATCAAGACTCCAGAGTCCATAAAAATATATTTACGTCAGTCCTACAGTTTACTCTTCACGCGGTTTTGTCACACATTAAACATCTTTACATGCTGTTCTGTTATGGCTCTTGAGCTGAAAGCTGTGTTCTCCGTCCCTGATGCTTCTGTCTATCCAGTATTTATGACTTTACAGCTTATTTGTTAGTCATCGTAAGTTCCTGGCTCTTCCCAACACTGCTCTCTTAGCTCGGAGGTTGGATTTCTGATATCCGCTGCAGAGTCTCCTCGCCTGCTCCCATTTGTATGGGCAGAAATATGTGCCACTAGAAACTGAATTTGAATCATTTATATTTGAATTTGAATTGCTCAACTTGAATAATTGCATTAAAAAACTGAATCTGAATCACATAATTTGAATTTGTATTGTTTAATTTGAATCATTGCATTGAAAAACTGAATCTACATTCCGAAAAACTGAATCTACATTCAGCTCTCACAATTCAAATTCAGTTGTCCTCCAGATGGTGCTGACAACAAAAAACGTCACGTGACTGATCCCCGAGTTCTTTGTATCTGCACTCGATTGCTGTTCCTCCAGAAGACCCGGATGTCTGGCACAGTAGAATTGAAATTCAATTTCAAGAACTGAATTTGAATTGTGAGAGCTGAATGTAGATTCAGTTTTTCGGAATGTAGATTCAGTTTTTCAATAAAATGATTCAAATTAAACAATACAAATTCAAATTATGTGATTCAGATTCAGTTTTTTAATGCAATGATTCAAATTAAACAATACAAATTCAAATTATGTGATTCAGATTCAGTTTTTTAATGCAATTATTCAAGTTGAGTAATTCAAATTCAAATATAAATGATTCAAATTCAGTTTCTAGTGGCACATATTTCTGCCCATACATTTGTCCCCTCACTGCACTTCAGCAGAAACAATAATAACCGTTAGAATCAAGCACCTTTCGTCAAATCAGGTAATGTTTAAAGCTCCCTTACCCTGTTCCTCCCACTCTCTCCCTCGACATACAACAGGGAGGGTAAATGAATCCCCACTCACCTCTTATTTACAAGATTCATGTTTATCTAATGCAAAATCAATACCTCAGCACCAGGGAGAGGTTAGGCCTCTACCAACAATCATTGAGAGCTACTTAACAGCACATCTGCCGGCACTTTAGAGGGCCATAAAGGGGAGGGATCGCCATGGACCGGCCTTTGGCAGCGCTGCCGTGTGGTGTAGTCACACAACACTCAGCTGCATTCACCTCAAACCTGAAATGACTTTTTATTTGCTTGTTTGATTGATTATTTGCCCCACTGGGGGGCAGCAGAAACAAGCCGTGAATGTAAACCTGACTTTGTTACAACTTGGAGAGAGCTCACGAGGATTTCCTTTCCTTTAGTGCCGTTTCTTAACAAGTTTGTTCTTTTAACTTGTAAGATTTTTTTGTAATGTTCACAACTAAAACAAGATATTGTGTTGCACAAAACTCATTTCTTCTGAGACACCACACACACATGTGTGAAGTCCAGATTTGTCTTGCTGAAGCAAATCACTAAAATATCATCAAACAGCACATTTTACAAAGACACATCACACCACATGATCATGAGGTGGCGTGTAAGGCGCATTATTGTGGTGTCACTTTCCGTCGTTTAGGTAAATTATAACACTTATTAGTTATTAAACAGAATCGTAACCAAAAGTGACAATGCTGAATATGTGGCAATATTATATACAACATTATGGGCCTAAATTGCGTGTGCACTGAAAAAGTTTGCACGTGCTGTTGTTGTGTGTTTTGCGGGTGATCAACTAAGAATGCTTGCGCAATTGATAACAGGTGCAAACCGCAGTATTTAAATGAGGTGTTGTGTGTCTTACGGTTTGCGCCATGGAGAGTCTGGATGGAAAGCAGGATAGTCGCAAGCGCAAAATGAAATTTGACGAGTTGGAGTTAGAGATATTAGTGGAAGAGGCAAATAAACACATTCATGAACTACAGCAAAGAAATTTAAACATTACCAAAAGAAACGCAATATGGGAGAAAATCTGCGATAGAATAAATGCAGTTGGTAAGACAAAAAGAACGGCAGATGAGGTTAAAAGAAGGTGGCAAGATATAAGGCGAAGAACTAAAGAAAAAGTGGCCTTTAATAAAACTTGTGCAACCATTTTTAAAATAGCATGCAGCAGAATAAAGACTCTCTCTCTGCGTATTCTTTGATTTTGGCGATGTCGCCTCCTTGCCACAATAACAGCAGCCATCGGTGCGTAATGCTGGGCAGATTAGCACCTTCCTTTCGAACGTATTAAATACAGACGCAATCACAATCCCCGCAATAACTTTCAGGCTTGGTAAATCTCATTGCGTGTGGTAAATGAACCTATTTGCATTTTCCCCTCCCAGTATTTAGCGCTTTCTGGCGGGTACGCCCCATATTGATTATTCATCAGGGCAAAAGTACTAAATGAACAGCGTGTGCTATTTTGCTCATTTGAGAGGCGCAGTCCTCTTTGCACGCTGTTAGTAGATCAGCTTGCACATTGGTTTGCGGGTCAAGTTTGCACACGTTTTTACGCACGCAAACCTTTAGTAAATCAGGCCCTATGAGTCCAGAAGTCGTCTTCATATCAACCATAAAGCATGGGGGTGGTGGGGTGCTGATTTGGGCCTGTTAGGCACCCACATTTCTCTGTATAACAAAAAAATGCTCAAGTAAAATGTGAAGCCATCTATTTGAGCACTAAATCTAGTCTGAAACAGGTCCACTAAACATTTTGCAAATGTACAGTTGAATGCAGAGAAGAGACTTTAAAAAGAACTGTTTATAAAATCCCAAAAACCTTATAGATACTCACAAATCTCAACAAACCATAGAAAAACCTGGAAAGAAGAGCGGGTGAAATGTCCTCCATAACAATCTCAGAGACTAATAATGTTATATGTGGTTATAAGCTATTTCAAACTGCATTATGGGGCAAATTTAGTTTTTCACAAACTTCCCAAACTGTAATATTGGAGCTGTTTTTGTTCAGTGCGTAATGACAGAGTGTGAATTAAGGAGTGTGCTCAGTTTTGCACCGTAAGTTACACTGACAAACGGCTGTAGGCTGCAGTAAAAGCCTTAATTGACTAACTATGATTCCTAAATTATGTCTCTTCATCATGCCAAAAACTCCCTTGACAGAGTGTGATAATATCCTCTAGACCTGTAGAGGCACCTCCACCTTATTTCCTGGTTCCTTGCACATTGAATAGATCAGCACTTACGAAATCTGCCTCACTGGCTCTGCTCGGAGGTGTGTATCATTTGGCCCCAAAATTCACTTTTCCCCACCAGTAAGCACTATCTGCCTCTCGCTGCTCTGAACCCCGACAAAGACCTTGCCATCTGTCATTGTCGTTCTCTCCAAAGTGGCGGCGATTAATTGAAAAACAATGGCGGGGCCAAATGGGAGGGTCAAAGCAATATTCATTGTGACCTCGCGGGGTCGGCGCCTGATTTCCTCATCGCTGAGACGCCCCCTCCTGGCATTAGACACAGTAATGCTGGAACAAATTGTACCTATTTGGTTAAAAAAGTCCTCCCCCATGTTTGGCAGAAGGAATTATCGGGCAGACAGGCGCCGGCAGACAGGAGGCTTCTTCTGTGACAAAGTTCTGCATGAGGTAAAACAACCCTGAATATCTACTGAGAGTGATGGACGGAGGCACAGCAGTGAGAACGAAAGATGCATTGGAGATACCGGTGAATGTGAGCGCCCAGCAGGACATGATACCTTTTCACTGTAGCACCCTGCAGAGTTGTTATTTTTAATCCTGAATGAGTTTCAAGCACCTAACCCCCTCCAAGATTCAACTATCTTGCTACTTGAATTAATTCTTCCTCCCTGTGATGGGTTTTCCTCTTCGGTGCAGCCTCAGCAGATCATCCTGCACACATGCTTTCAAGGTTCACTGAGCAGCTTCTAGCCCTCAGTAACCAAGAGAAGCGACCCCATCTATATGCAGACTGTCAGTTTGACATTGCTGCTCGATGCCATCCAGCCCGCTATCCCGACACCAGCTGACACATCCATTGTTGCACCTCTTTATGTTAGCCAACAGGCTTCATTAATTCTGCTAATGATAGTTGGCTGATGCTGTTGAGAATTTGTAAATATCTGTGTAGCAAACCCCTGTTACTCAGGCCACCCCTGCAGGAACAAACACAACCGATACAGCAGAATTGGTTTATTTCTGTTTTACAGGAACAATCGATATTGCAGCAACTCTGGTGTTCCTCTTCTGGTCCCAGCGAGCTAGTGCATAACAATGAACGACAGCTGATTAGCTGCTCCCTGAACTGATGCCCCACCTCTCCCCCTGCAGCTGAGGAAAAAAAAAGAAAACTAAAAGAAAAAGTCCTAACATGAAAATTACAATGCTGGGGTTAGTACACACAAAATGATTTAATCACAAACATCGCCCTCAGCTGTTCACTAGTCTCTTTTTCAGTTAAGACGGACAAAAATCGTCTCCTTTTACTGGAGTGGTTCACTGAGTGTTGAGCAGCAGAGATGAGAATCAGCACCAAGGCCATGTTTTAGGCCATGTTCTTAGTTGGAAAAGGATGGAGCGCTCTCTCTGCGCTGAGACTGAACTGCTGCCTTTAAAGGGAAAGTTCGGTTTTTTACAACCTGGACCTTATTTCTGGCATTTTTATGGTTGTATACTCACCCAGAGGTGTTTGGTGTCATTTGGAGTCCTTCGGAAGATATTAGGAGTTTTTTGCGAGCCGCTTCTCCATATAACGGTAGTGAACGGGGCACAGCGGGACACAGACGATGTGTCTAAATAACACATGATTGCTGCGAAACTCTTCATTTCTTTTATGAATCACTAGATCTGCTTCCAGGACCTGTTGTCTACATCCGGGGCTGTGTGTGTAACAAAGAAATCAGTTTGTAAACAAGACCTCTGAACTCATGACGTCATCTCTGTGCGTGCACTCTGTCCTCCGTTCAGTGAGCTCTTCAGCCGTTTACTCTGGCTCAAAACGGTAAGGACGTCCATCATATTCAAAGTCGTCGTCCACAACCTCAGAATTTGACAAATATTCAGACATGTTTCAAATAACTAACAGGAAACTAACAGTAGTGAACTCCAGCTGTACACGGAGCTGCGTCTGCGATGCGCGCACACAGACGACATCATGAGTTCAGAGGTCTTGTTTACAAAGTGATTTATTTGTTACACAGACAACCCCAGATGAAGACAACAGGTCCTGGAAGCAGATCTAGTGATTCATAAAAGAAATGAAGAGTTTCGCGGCAATCATGTGTTATTTAGACGCTGCATCGTCTGTGTCCCGCGGTGCCCCATTCACTACCGTTATATGGAGAAGCGGCTCGCAAAAAACTCCTAATATCTTCCGAAGGACTCCAAATGACACCAAACACCTCTGGGTGAGTATACAACCATAAAAAATGCCAGAAATAAGGTCCAGGTTGTAAAAAACCGAACTTTCCCTAGCTTGTGGTTTCTTCCGGCCCTCTTCTGGTCCTCCGTGGGGCGGCTGGTGGCCTGGGTTCAGGTTTCTTCCTTGTCCACTTCTGGTCTCTCGGGTGGCGTGTTTGTGCCCTCCCTCCTCCACTGTAGTTGCAGTTCGGGTAAAACCTTGTTTTCACTTTGCATACACACAGTTACACCTACACCTGCTCACTCGCCTACATACTCACTTCCCAATTTTGTTAAACAGTTAATCGCAGTAGCCTAGTCTTGAATCAGTTTTAGAGACCTGAAATGGTTGCTGTTTGTGTCTCTGCCTGTTCTTGTCTCGTCTGTTTTCTCTCTTGCAGATTCCAAAGGCTTGTGTCCGTTGTGTGTTTTCCTGTGTTTTTCTTATTTCAGATTTGCAGCAGCACCACCACCACCCCCCTATCCCTCTTACATATATGTTTATATATATATAAAAAAGATTATATATATGCTTTGGGTTTTACCAGGCTTGGTATTGACCATTAATATATATGCAGATAAAAAAAAAAAAGAGTAGCTTGTGGTCTTGTCGGAGGATAATGGCGCATTGCTATTGGCTGACAGGTTTCTAAATGTCTAAATATTTAAAGGAGCTTGAGGCCGGATTGTGGCAAGATTTATGAAAAAAATCCGTATACATTTTAAGTTTTCTAGTAATAATGTCAGATGAAGCGTTCCAAACCAAAAAGAATGATTCCTCTAGTGTATCTCTCCGTTGCCTTGAACAGGCTGTGTGCTGCAAAATGTGCTGCAATTCGGTCCCGAATTTCCCGCGCTGGGCTGCGGATGTGACGTCACATGACGCTGCATGCACGTTCTCCCCGTTCTCCCGTGCCGGCTTCACTGTTGGCTGCAGTACCCCCAACGGCCGTCGTGGTGAAGGGTGGTGCTAGAGAGTCTAATTTCTTAAAAGGAGCCTCAAGCTCCTTTAAAGCTGTCAGACTATGCCCTCTTTGAGCTGCAGCCAATGAGAGAGCAAGGAACGGGGTGATGTCAGCCGCTTTTTATTGTACAACATTTTTAAATCACCTTAAAACTGTATGAAAATCATTGATGAAAAAATTACCAATGCTCCTGCCAATCAAACAGAAAAGAAAAGAACAATCGTAAAATCATTACTTGTGCAAAGTAGTACGTTTATATAGTCTATTTGTATATTTGTGTAGTTTATTATGTGAGAGGTGCTTCTTCCTCCGCTCGTTTCAACTAAGATTGAAATGTGATTGAGAACAGAAAATAATAGAAAGTAACATTGCCTCCTTTTAATAATTATACATTATCAATAATACATTGCCCCTGAACTGGGATAAGCTCCAGCAGAAGTTGGATGGATGGAAATATTGCCCATGACTTTCTAAGGATGGCTGTTTAGCTCTCAACTTGACAACAGGCTTCTTGAATTAAAAGATAGTTTGAAGTGCTCAATATACACTTCAGTTGGCACATCTCTTAAAACCTGGGCTTAGAGGTTAATACCTTTGCCTATGAACATTTCTATCAGATTTTGCGTCCTGGCTGAGTCAAGTGTGAGTGTTTGTAATAATCCAAACACGTTTTTTGAGGTTAATATAGTCTTGAATTAGCCATCTCTACTGATGATGTCATGTTATATGAAAACTAAGTAAGCCTAAATGGCTCACTCTTCTATATTCAGCATTTATTACAGTTTTGCTTAAACTAACTGGGGCCTTTCATCCTCCATCTGCTTTATCCCACTTCCAAATTATTATATGTAATAACACATCCCTGGTAAATATTGATGCTTCTATCCCCACCATGCTAAGTTTAAGTTGTTGTTGAAACTGTAAGTACACCGTTGAAGAACTGGATGCTGCAAGGCTGAATGTATAGTTATTTATAACTTGTTGATGGGGTTTTGAACCATGTCTTCTCAAGACAAAGGTACATTTTTACTCCAGCTCTTTAACCAACACAGAAAAGCACTGTTTTGCTCCTCTGGTTGAAATTTAAACATACATTCATGACCTTTGCTGGGTTAAGTTAGGCACCAAAAATGTACTGCTACTCAATATAGTCATTTATGATTCCTGATTTACAGGAATGTTGATATTCTGATGCATAAAGATGTAATTTTGCTGAGAACCAGGCTCTATTTAAAATAATAAAATACAAAAAGATGTCAAAATTGCTCCATATTAAGTATTATGTTACCAATCCCAGTGTGTTCCTTCAAGATTGAAATGGGCAGAACAAAAAATGTGCAGCAATGTTCCTGCAATCATCCCTAGATTTTCATCATATCATCCAAATCAATCTTTCATTTCATTTTGGAGACTTTAGTATGTCACGGTGTTGCAAAATTAGATCATCTGCAGTTATGTAGACGAGATCGCAGCAGGTAGAAAAGCAAATCAATAACTTATATTCTGGAAATTAAACTTAAATCATATCCATGAAAAGCAATAACAGGTCTCAGCATCACTGCTGTCGAGGCTGCGTTTCTGCACTTCAGGAAACAGTCAAAATTTGACTGCAGGGCTCTGATGTGTAAACGACCTTTGAAAAAAAGCTTTCTTTTTAATCATAATTTGTGCCATGTTCTTTTGTATATGCTTTTAGATGTTTTTTTATCAGCAATCTGCTTCTAAGAAGACGTTTTCACGCCACTGTAATCACAGTAATGTAAAGTCCTGCATCTACAAACCTCCAGGCGTTCAAAGTTAAACTAACTAAATAAAAAGTTTTGTTAAACTCCGGCCGGTAATACTTGTAATATGTGATATAAGACAACCACCGCATGTTCTCTTCTTTTAAAAATATCCCATGCGACTGCTTTTAATGACATCTTTAGCTTCCCTCACTGCCTGTCATGAAAGGATTTTCTAATGTATTTCTGCTACTATGTAATTAACATTAAAATGATTCATCTGATACTCGTCAGGTTGTCGACAACCAGTGGTTATGTCAGGCACTGTTCTAAAAAAAATGGCAGAGAGGCTCAATTACTTCAGACTGAACAAAACCACTGTCTCCAGTGCTTGATGCGTGGCCTAATACCGCATGATTTGATTATTCTGCACAAGCAAACACATGCAAATTGTATTTTAGTTTGAAGTGGTTCATTTCTAAGCGCTCTGATTAAATGTAAAAATATGTCAGAGGTATCCTGCCAGACACTAATGTGCAACCTGCTGCAAATCAAAGCCATGAAAGAAAAGTTTTAAATGATTCCCTTCATCTAGAAAGCAGGGATATTTAGACTAATCTGAAGGCTAAAGTTAGGTTCAGTAAACCTGCTGTTTTTCTGTTTCTCCTCTTAAATAAAAGCAGCCGGGGTTAACCTTGAAGGCCATTTTACAATGAAGGGAGATAAAACATGGGCCGACCTGGTTGTTCACTCTGCCATCCAAGCCTTTGTTTTTCTCACAGTATGGATGGCCATCTGTCAACCTTACCCAGAGAGAGGCAATGATTTTTGCTCGCCTGAGTGAACACCCAGGAAAGCAATATTTCTCATGTTAGCACTGAAAAAAGACCCGTCTCAGGGGATTTTGCCTACTGGAGTGATGTGTTGGTGTACATCAAGAGTGATTGTGCTGCCTCAGAGACGGAGCAGGAGCTGCACCGAGTCTGGTTAACTACGGGGATAACCAAACTCGCGTAAAACCCGGGAAGTCTTCAGCTGATAATACCTTTGTGTCTAGGAACCCAGTTTCTGTTCTTTTGGTATGTGTGTATATTTTATTATACGCTATAGTTTATTTGCTCCCAGTCAACAGTTCATCCATCCATACGTCCATTCATGGGGTCTCTTTTCAACACCAAATTCTCACGTGTCTTTGAAGCTGCTGGTGAAAATCATCCCTTTTCTATATCTTCCATGACGCAGTTATCCTGCTACTTAATTCTGGTTTAAATATCAGTAAATGTTTATTCAGTCCAGTATCAGGTAAATATTAATCAATTAGATTCATTATTGTGGTTTATTGACCAACTTAGATTATCCACAAATAGACTCCAGCAAATGGATTGAGTAAATGTTTTTAAAGGAGCATGAGGCTCCTTTTAAGAAATGAGACTCTCTAGCGCCACCCTTCGCCACGACGGCCGTCGGGGGTACTGCATCCAACAGCGAAGCCGGCACGGGAGAACGGAGAGAACGTGCATGCAGCGTCATGTGACGTCACATCCCCAGGACAGCGCGGGAAACTCGGGCCCAGCACTGCAGCACATTTTGCAGCACACAGCCTGTTCAAGGCAACGGAGAGATACACTAGAGGGCTCATTCGTTTTGGTTTGGAACGCTTCATCTGACATTATTACTAGAAAACTTAAAACGTTTACGAATTTTTTTCATAAATACTGCCTCCATCCTGCCTCAAGCTCCTTTTAATAAGAGAGTTCAGTGAGCGTCAGAAAGAGGAAATACAGTACATACTGTACGTACAAGCGAAGAAATCAGGGTCCAGCACAAGATGTTAATCGGGCAGAGGTTCTCGCCCCTCAGGCGATGGAACCATGTGGTGCTGAATGGCTGAATGGAGCAGATATTAATGGTTGGCTTCATCAGTAGATTTGCGACAGATGTGTGAGAGCTGCCGTGACCAGAAAACATGCCCACCATCCAGGAAGACAAACAAACCCAGAGCCTCAACTCGAAAAATAGATGGTCGGCGCTGGTTCTACACAAGTCTCCAGTTCTGCCTTCCCATCGAAGTGTTTCTTCTGTTCTTGGTCAGGTGCATTCCAGAGAATTGGAACAGTGATTCCACTGCAGATGATGACATTTCACAAGAACACAAGTACACACATTGAGACCTGGACACTGACAAGACACAAAAGGGAAGGGCAAAATAAGAGGAAGAGAAGAAACACTATCCTGACAACATGCTGCTGTGCATTGTGCCCAACCATCTTAATTTCAGTCTCATCTCTCCAAAGGACTTCGCTCCAAAATCCGGTTTGTTGAGATACAAGTTTGCAAGCTTAAGCCACGTTCTTTTTAGCCTGAAGGCCTTCTCTCACACATGTAGTCCTTTTTTAGATGCACTCTCATGAGCTGAGCAATGACCATGCTAACTAAGGCCTGTACAGCCTGAGATGTAACGCCTGTTGAAATTCACTGAGCATTATGAGGTCCATGACCATAGGTGAGGGTGGGAACGTAGATCGACCGGTAAATCGAGAGCTTTGCCTTTCGGCTCAGCTCCTTCTTCACCACGACGGACCGATACAATGACCGCATTACTGCGGCCGCCACACCGATCCGCCTGTCGATCTCGCGCTCCGTTCTCCCCTCACTCGTGAACAAGACCCCAAGATACTTAAACTCCTCCACCTGAGGCAGGAACTCTCCCCCGACCTGGAGGGTGCAAGCCACCTTTTTCCGGTCGAGAACCATGGCCTCAGACTTAGAGGTGCTGATTCTCATCCCAGCTGCTTCACACTCGGCTGCAAACCGCCCCAGTGCATGCTGAAGGTCCTGGCTCGAGGGAGCCAACAAGACCACATCATCTGCAAAATCTGAGTCATGACCGAAAGAACGGGATCCCGGATACAAGCGGCCGAAATGAGTTTCCTCCGCAGGGTGGCGGGGCGCCCCCTTAGAGATAGGGTGAGGAGCTCTGTCACCCGGGAGGAGCTCGGAGTAGAGCCGCTGCTCCTCCACATCAAGAGGAGCCAGCTGAGGTGGCTCGGGCACCTGTATAGGATGCCCCCTGGACGCCTCCCTCATGAGGTGTTCCGGGCATGTCCCACCGGGAGGAGGCCCCGAGGAAGACCCAGGACACGCTGGAGTGACTACGTCACTCGGCTGGCCTGGGAACGCCTTGGAGTCCCCCCGGAAGAGCTGGAGGAAGTGTCCGGGGAGAGGGAAGTCTGGGGATCCCTGCTCCGACTGCTGCCCCCGCGACCCGGACTCGGATAATGCGGTGGACAATGGATGGATGGCATTATGAGGTCTGACTTTGGTGTGAACATAATTGACTACTCACCACCCAGAAGACTTGCAGCTGTCTTGAAAGCTTTTCATTGAAAAATTACTTGGAAATGGTCTTAAAACCTTCCCTAGACTGATGAGCAGCAACAATTGCTTTTCTCAAATAATTTGAATATGAATTCTCAAGAATGCTGTCCCTATGTTGTCTGAATCTGAACTTGAAGTCACTCTGCAGAGGCTTCATAGGGTAAAAACTATTTCCCACCTTAAAATTGTTTTTTCTCATTTGTACAGACGAGTTGCTTTAATGCCGGCACATAAGCACTAAAATATTGCAAGTACTTTCTGAGCTATTTAGCAGTGGTAGATGAATCATTCATGCTTTTAAGGGGGAAAATACTTTTTATCATTGGATTTATCATTTCCCTATCATTGGTAAGGGGTTCTCAATCAGTCTGTTCAACCTGGAGAAACTGCAAAAGTGAGTGTAGAGATTTCCAATATCCCACCCCACTGTGCATGAAGACAACATTAACCCAGCCCCCTCTTTCATAACTCCTACTTTTCTTTGTATGACTTGGTTTAAACTGCAGGAGGAGCACGTTTTTTTGTTATTTTTTTTTTGTATCCTGCCCCTGAAATGTATATAAAAACAAGGAAAAGTACACCACTGTAATCAGTTTCAAATGCAGCTGACTTTGACTTTGCAGTAAAAGTCAAAAGTCCTCAAAGTTACTTATACCAACTAACAAAACAAGGTGTCATTTCGTTTCAGCCATTAGCTTTCTATCCTGTGGTGTCATTTGTCAGATCTCTACTTCTTTCCAAGGTCATAGTCTACAGTGGGGCTATAATTCAACTATCATCTAATTAAGGAGGCCAATGATCATTTGAAAGGAGTAATGAAGTATAGAAAATGCCTACGTCAGACCTTATTAGTGCCAAGCAGGACACTTTAAGAAGTTATGAGCCATTGGCCACAATGGGCTACTAATTAGGCTCTTAAATGAAATCTAAAGAGCAAATTGTTGAAAAATTATCTAACATCCTCAAAAATAAATATTTTCACTCATTCAGGCATGCAACACAGCATTTTGTGGTGGAGTTGGTGACCTTTTTTGTCGCATCCTTCAGGTTGATAATAAATCTCATCAAGTTTTTTTCAGATAAGCCAGTTATGAGGAGATTTGGTTAGATGAAATTGATTATTAAACCAATACATTTTGAAGCAGACAAACAGTAAAACACCTATACAAAACAAAAACAAGTGGACACTGTTAAAAGTATTAACTTCCAGTTGTTGAAGCTTGTCAAATTGCTTCCATTTAGCCACTATTCCTTCCACGGGCATGTAATTTCGCTTCCCCTGTATGGCGCTTTGGATTTTGGGCCTTTATCTAATTTATGCATCTCGTGAAAATACAAGTCGGAATTTACTGGTGCTGGGCTAATGGTATTCATTAACCTTTGCAACAGTGAAATGTTTGATTGGAATATGGCATTTGCCTCTTCAAAGGGATGTTTCATTCCTTTTGCAATTCAGATACTTCAAATGAGTCATTAAATGCTATTTTACTTCAAACATCAAGTTTATGCATGGTAATAACTATACCTCATCACACTTATCATGCATACAGCCACAAACTGAGACAGACACGCGTCATGCACACCAGCAGACAGGGTGAAAATGCATTTTAAGGGGTCATGAAAGCAGGAATTTTATTCATAATGACAGTTCATGTCTTATAGTCAGTGAGCTGTGTTTGGATATTAGTGCTTTATTAGGAACAACGCATCTGGAGACATAATTGTGTCTCACCATTAAGCTGATCTCTAACTAATTGTGGCTTCTAATTAATGGACTGTGAGTGTGAGACTATTTTTGAGTTCCTAGTTGGAATGATGTCAAGCATTTTGAGAAACTACTTTCTGTGTCTTTGGTCGTAGATCAAGTATCATCATGAACTCCATTTTTTTTAAAAGCTGACAAAACAGGTCTATAACTGCTTTGATTTTGAATCCACAACCTTGGATAACATTTGAGATAAATGTATGATGATTATTAAACATGGAAAACCTATGAGAAATTAGAATATAAGAAAAACAACGGGGTGCCCCCTGCCCGCCCCAGGGGTCGCAGGGGTGCTCCCATTGTGAGGTCTTGGGGGCTTGTGGGGAGAGGTGGGTGGTGCCTGGGCGGCTCGCAGGCGTTGCTCTCCGGGGTGTGGCTGCTTGTGTTGGTGTGGTGTCTTGTGCCAGCCAGGCTGGGTGCTCTCAAGGTGCTCTGTATAGGTGAGTGTAAATGTGCAATACAAGTATTGGTGTGTACATAATAAGTTTTACTTCTTCCTAGCCCTTTTAAGACATGTTAAACAGGATTTATGTGTAATTGTTGGCACATTGGGTATTGATTTATTTTATAGATTCATGTATTTTGTGTATACAGGGATCCCTCGCTATGACGCGGTTCACCTTTCACGGTCTTGCTGCTTCACGGATGTTTGGCATCGTGTTCTGCAATCTGATTGGCTAAACAGTCTCCCTGCTTCTTCACTTCCTGTGTCAATAACGTTGACTCTCTATGTCAAACAGCCCCCGGGTCTGGCACTCAGAAGGCGCGCCGATTTTTTCCAGTGGCCAGCCGCGGTACTGCAACAAAAAATCCCATGTGGCCCAGAAAGCTTTTTTCCCATAGACCGCAATAGTAAAAGAGAAGCCTCTAAAACTGTTCACAGGACACCTCCAGCTGTAATCACCATCAATTACTAAACTTTGTATTCTATATTTTTAAGTCATGGACTTTATATCCGTCAAAAATGTTTTATAACGGCCAGAAAAGTCAAAGAAAAGTCTCTTTCTGGGCGTGACGTCACGGCTGTGTCCGTGCATTCCACGGATGTATTATATTAATATATATTATGTAATTATATTATATTAATACATTAATAATATATGTAATACTATACATGTAATAATATACATTAATTAATATATTATATTAATACATATTATATTAATATTCGGGTCATTGCCCCGGGGCATGATGGGAGACCCCAGAGCATCATGGGAGGTGACTCAACTGCGCATGCTCTATGGGCCCGTTAACGCGGAAGTAAACCCGGAAGTCAGGAACTTTTTCGGCGTATGCGCTGAATGAGCAAACTCCATTGAAATGAATGGGCGGCCATTTTCGATCTCTCATCCAGTTTTATAATACATCCATGATGTCAAACCATTCAAAAGTTATAACAGAAAATAGGGACAACCAATCAGAAGAAGGGGCGGGGCTAAAACCAAGCTCAAGGTAAACAATGCCACAATTGAAGACCATAGGATGATCCAAGGTGAAATATGGAATTTCTACAGTGACATATATAAATCTAAATATGATAAACCTAAATGTGACTTCTTTTTTTAAATGATCAAAGATAACATTAAAAAAATAAGTGACGATGAGAAAAACCTGCTTGACGAAGAATTAACCATAACAGAAATTGAACTAGCGATGAAACAAATGAAAAATGGAAAGTCCCCAGGAATAGACGGACTTACATCTGAATTTCTGAAACATTTTTGGGATGATATTAGGGACCTAATACATAAAGCTTTTTTAGATTGTGTTCAAGATGGATATTTATCCCTCACCATGAAAACAGGCCTAATAACCTAATAGCTTCCTAAACCAAATAAAGACCTGCTGATGTTGGACAATTGGAGACCAATTACACTGTGCTCTGTAATGACTATAAACTTCTCGCCCTTGTATATGCAAATCGTCTAAAAAGTGTCATTGAAACTCTTATTGAGGAATATCAATCCACCTTTATAAAAGGCAGACATATTCACAACCATGTAAGGCTAATTATAGATATGATTTACTCTGAATCACTAATTGAGTCAGATGGTCTCATTTAGTTTATAGATTTTTTCAAAGCATTTGATACCGTGGAACACGAATTCATGTTTAAAACTATGAAAAACATTGGGTTGGGAGACAGGTTTTGCAATATTATTCAAATGTTTTATAATGACATTTATAGCTATATTTCCCTAAATCCAGGAATGACACCATGATTAAAAATTAAATGTGGCATAAGACAGGGGTGTCCGATTTCACCACTGTTATTTATTTTATGTACATAAATGTTTGCTCACCTTATTGTAAATCAGCCACACCTCAAAGGAATCAGTATCTTTGACCATGAATTCCAAATCAGTCAATTTGCTGATGATACAGTTATTCTATTAAAAGATAAATCCTTTATTAAAAAAGCTCTGGATACAATTAACATTTTCTCAAAAGCTTCTGGTCTTAAATTAAATTAAAAAAAATGTGAACTGTTTCCTCTGTATTGAAAGTATCCATGTAAAGAATGAAGTAAAATACTAAGGTATAACAATATGTAAAGATAAAAATAAAAGTCCTATTGACCAAAGCAGAGGGAATATCCAAATTAGTTTATCCGTGTCAATCTCTGTACGTTTCTTCTCAAATGATCAAAATAGCAAACTCGGTGATCTTTAATTTCATATGGAGAAACAAATCCCACTATCTAAAAAGATCTCACCTTATTAAAAACTACGACCTTGGTGGTCTGAAAGCCATTGAATTTGAATCTATGAATGGAACTTTCAAACTAAATTGGATTAAAAAATACTTGGCAAAGCCTGATTCTTTATGGTTCCACAGACCAAGGAGCTTATTCCATAAAGTTGAAGAGATAGAATTTGTGATGAGTTGTGACTTTGAAATCTCTAAATTGCCTATCAAATTATCAAATTTCCATAAACAAATTTTGCAGTACTGGAAAATTATATTTACACACAATTTCACACCACCTGCCACCACCTTGTGGAATAACAGGACCATTACAGTCAATAGGACTTATTAACCTTATTTAATCAACAATGGTATCAGAAAAAGATTTTATTTGTTGTTGATCTAATGGATGAAAATGGCCAATTCCTTCAGTTTCATTAACTTATTGAGAAGTATAATATAAATTGCTCTTCCAGAGAATTCTATCGTATTCTAAAATACATTCATATACTCAAATGTTTCAGTCAAAATTCCAGAACTAAAACTTGATGAAATACACATTAGTAACCAGAATTGTAATAACAAGATTATTGTAAAAGCTCTAAAATGCAAATAATTTTTTGATTTTAACTCACCAGCCAAATTAAAAATTGGAACTGACAAAATAATAACTAAACTGTACTTAGCGTCTCTTAAACTGATGTGTGAAAAAAACGATATTGCCAAAAGCTTATATGAAACGATGTCTATGTTTCTTAATTTCTATTAATACACTTCCCATAGCTTGACAGTAATGTATCTTTTTTTTTCTCAACCCCCCAAATGTTGAATATCTGTAGATAATTGATTGTTTTGTTTCATGTGCCTTTTATTGTAAACCTTAAAGAATGTTTTTCAATAAAGTTTTGAAAAGAAAAAAACGCTTTAAGGCAGCAGCCACTAGGTGGCGCATGCGCCGTGCAGCAGTCTGCCTTTCTGAAGCTGCTTGCGGCGGGAAAAGCAACGGTGAGTAACGACTCATAAAAGAAAAGAGTAAAATGACATTAAGATCGGGGAAAGGTGTCTAAGGAGTGTCTGAATAAGTTTATCTGTTCAAATAGGCAAGCTCTTGTGTTTTCTATTTGTTGTAATTGTTCATTCTATATCTGGTTAAACCTAAATGTTACCGCGCATTTGCCGAGTCACGTTCGTGTTGAAAACGTCAGTTAAGGCCATTTTGTGCTGCTGTTCATTATCTGTTGAAAGTAGGGTTGCCACCTTTCAGACATAGAAATAAGGGACGCCCCGATTTCAGCAGCGCAGGAGCCAAAAAAAAAAGCCCCAAAACTTCTAAACTGCATACAAATGTGTTTATTTTATATGAAAAAACAAAATGCTTTCATTTAAAGTTTAAAGTGCTTTAATAGCATTGAACTTGCATGACTGTACAGACAGCCAACCATACTAGCAACTGAAATAGTCCATCAGCCAAGATGTATAATATAGCCTACAGGTGAAGAACATGGTGTAAAAGTTAATTTATTTCAATAATTCAACTAGAATATGGTGTAAAAGTTAATTTATTTCAATAATTCAACTAGAATATGGTGTAAAAGTTAATTTATTTCAATAATTCAACTAGAATATGGTGTAAAAGTTAATTTATTTCAATAATTCAACTTAAAAGGTGAAACTAATATATTACCTAGTCTTATTACATGCAAAGCAAGATATGTTAAACCTTTATTTGTTATAATTTTGATGATGGAATTGTTTATTGATTTCATAAAATATTCTCTAATTTATTTTTTATTTGGGGTTTTCATAAACTGTAAGTCATAATCACCAAAATCATAACAAATAAAGGCTTGAAATATCTCACTTTGAATATAGTGGGGAAATAATGTATTTGTTTCACCTTTAGTTAAATTTACTACGAATGACATTTTGCAATATATTTTCCGACCTTCACCTGTGTATTATGACATCAATAAATAAGAGCATAATATATGTCTGTATTGGTTCAATACGAAACGCAACTTTTAATTCCAATTCCCAACCCCTACCTGGAGATGAAGCCCAAGTCCTCCCTGCTGTCTGGCACACACACACACACACATATATATATATATATATATAGGGCTGGGCGATATGGCCTTTTATTAATATCTCGATATTTTTAGGCCATGTCACGATACACGATATATATCTCGATATTTTGCCTTAGCCTTGAATTAACACTTTGATGCTACAATCACACCAGTATGATGATTCTATATGTCTACATTAAAACATTCTTGTTCATACTGCATTAATATATGCTCATTTTAACTTTCATGCAAAAACGGGGAATAAGTCAAATTTACCAAAACTGTATTTATTAAACAGTTACTAAGCAGTGAGTGGCACAAACATAAAAAGTGTAATTTCAAAATAGAAAGTGCACGTTGCATCTCTCTGACTCCCCGTATGAAGAACATCTGCTAAGAACATGTTCTGGTCCTGGTTTTACCAGGATGACCAGGTTTCACCTGGTTTTACCTGGTTTTACCTGGATGAGCTGCTCTGAGCAGCAGGGGCCCCTTAGAGCACCTTTATATTAAATTGTAGGTACAGGGGCTGCAATGTTTCATCCTCTCCTCCTTTACTTTGCATCACTTTCACTTATTGTTAGAAATATGACGTCATATAGTCTTGTTTGACTTTGTTTCGATGATAGTGATTGATTTCATGTGGCCACATTTAAGCAACACTAGGTGACGTTTCTCAGTTCTGGAAGAGAAAAGCCTGAATTTTGGTTCCGCGTTAAATCAACGCAGAACCTACGGCGTAGGATACGCTGCGATGCGCACTTACGCCGTAGGCTCTGCGTAGGTGTAACGCGCGACCATAAATCAGCCTAAAGGCTCGGCTGCGCGTGTCGCACTGAGCGGCTCCTCGGCTCTCCGGAGAGCCGTGCGAGGAGAAAACATCCCCTCCCGTCTTTACTAAACCGATTTGCTTTGAAAAGAGTCTGCCGCGCGTAGCAACCGCGCAGATGAGCTCACGGCGCAAACAGGCCGAGTTTGGGAAAGTTAAAGTAAAGTTAAAGCGGGGAAGTGAGCCGCGGTCCCGGACAGCAGCGCTGACACCAGCAGCTGGTCGGGGGCCAATGATAATGCACACACGACAGCACGTGACTGACTCAGAGAAGGAGAGACGAGACGAGAGAGTGAGAAAAGCCTGTCATTTAATACCCGCGGCTAAAGGCTAAATGCGTGAAAATTTATATTCGAATATGCACGATAGAGTCATTTTGTACATCGCACAGAGTAGAAGCCGAGGTACATCGGCTATACTCGATATATCGCCCAGCCCTATATATATATAGGCCCGGTGACGGTGGTACCCACCGAAAAAATCCTAAACAGACGAGGCGCGTGGGACGGCATATTGGACATGTAGCAATATAACAAAGTTTTACATTAAAAATCATTGTATGCCTATATTGCTGAATGATATCACTTCAATGAAATAATTAGATTTAATCTAACCTTTAACCAAAGTGTCATGGGCCTGAAAGGTCTGACCCATATGAGCATTAGCAGGGCTGTACGCTTACTTTTTTGAATGGTAGCACTGGTGCTAGCAAGTTAAAAATTTTAGTAGCACAAATAAAAATTTACTAGCACACCCGGGTGGACAGTTAGTAGGGGTGTAACGATACACTAATCTCACGATACACGATATTGAGGTCACAATAACAATACGATATTATAGCAGTATTTTTTTAACAACCTTGAATGAGGAACATATGACTGGAAAAAATGGTCTTTTATTTGAAAGACACAAAATACAAAACAATACTGTGCGTTTGCCCTATTGTTACAGTTTGTTTTGCTTTATAACTGTTTTAAAGAGAAGGCCAGGCCAACCATTTTCCACAAAATGAACTAAAAGTAAATGTCAGGTTTGCATTATGATCTTCAGTTTCATACAAGTACAAATATTTTGCCACAAACTGAATAGTTTCTCTCATGTATGATTTGACTTTTTTCTTTTCCAGAAATGTAACAACTAAAATTAAATAAATAAAAGTAAATAAATACATACAATTTTACATAATAAAAAAGATTGATTCATGCTCACCTTATAAGTGTAATGGGCGGAGTGATACAGCACTAGGTGCTGTGTTGATGTTCTAAAATCCTACACTGTTGAGGAACATTAAAGTACACTCCAACTCGGAAGAAGTTTTCCCGTGTTCATCCTACTCACGACCCGAAAAAGGTTTAATTTAATAAGGTAAGGCTTAACTCTACACCAGACTTAAAAGTTCAGAGCTCAAAAACCCCCAAGACTCCCGTGATCGGGACTGCAAAAAGGTACTACTTTCTTCTGAGCGGAGTAGGATTTTGGTCCGCGGGTCGAGGCTAGGGATGGGCGATATGGACTAAAAGATTTATCACGATAATTTCTGGCATTTATCCCGATAACGATAAAAATGACGTTAAAAAAAATACCAATTCAACTCCATCTTTTTAACTATAAATCTCTCACAACATTCAGTCTTTGGAGCCCCCAAAACACTGCTCTAAAAGAATACTAAATGCTAATTAAACTACACCAATTAAATTGAATTAATAAAAAACAGTTAACACATTCACTGCCATTGACGCCGATTGGCGTCAATCTATTTACAACCGTTCACTGCCATTGACGCCATATGGCGTCAATTATGCTGGCGCAACTTGTCAGTAAATATCAGGCCAGTAGATGGCAGCAAAGACTGTAATGACTCAATGAAACAAGTTTGAAATTAAGAACAGATTCAACATTTATTCAAACGGCTTAAACAGTGGGATAACATATAAATATAAAATAACATAAATAAAATACAAAGTAGAAAAAAATACAACCTGATAAATAAACAGGACAAATAAATAAATGTTCACTGAAAATAAAATCCAATCAGTGATTAACTATTCTAATACAAATAAAATGTGCAAATTAACCTGTGGTTGGAACATGCCACAAAATTAGAAATTTTGTTAATAGTCAAACGTTATATCAAGGCATCAAAATAGTGCAAAAGAGAACAAGAAGAACAAAAATATATAACATCTAAAAATTTCAATGAAAATGTAAACACTGAAAAAATGTAAAACACTGTAAACTCCCTATTTACCCATAATGTGCAGGGTAGAAGCACGTGTGCTTCTTTCCAAAAGACACCAAGGCTCAAACCTTAAGGTTTTTAGTCAGGAAGACTAGCATGTCCACTGTGGCTGGTTTCAGAAGAGACCTGTGGCAGGTAACTATGTTCCCTCCAGCACTAAAAACCCTCTCTGAGGCTGTGCTTGTTGCAGGGATGCACAGGAACTTTTTTGCCAAATGACTGATCAGAGGGAAATTCACTTCATGTACTTTCCACAATGTAAGTGGATTGCTCTCACTGTCTGCCACTTGGCCAAGTAGGTAGCTGCTCAATTCAGCCTCAATTTTCACAGTGTCAGAAACTTTGACGAGGACCTCAGCAGCAGCTGTTTGCTTGAAAAAGCTTCCAAGACTCCTCTTCTGTTTCTTCTTCTGGTTCTCCTCTTTTGCTTGACCCTGGGCTTGTGTTTCAGAGGTAGAAGCAGCAGGGCCACTTGGCATGGCAGAAACAGATCCCCCTCTCTGACCACTCTGGCTTTGATGACCAGGATCTCTTCCTGACTCAGGTGCAGAGTGCGGAAGCGTGGATCAAGAAATGATGCCATGTTGATCAGTTCTGCAACCTCTGGATCGCTGTATTTGGCCATCACATAGTCCAGTACTGACTTTTTAATGGTCTTGGTGAGATCTGCGTCTTCATCCTTCTCCTGCAGTAGCTCACTGCTGAAAAGGTAAAGAATAGGCCTCAATAATGACACTGTGACATAATTCTCTGAGGACAGGGCATCAGTGAAATCAAGGAGAGGCCCTAATGCCTTGCTGACAGCATCAAGGACATCAATGTCCTGCCACTTAAGCCCCAGATGCCTGGTTGACCGGTCGGCAGCCAAGACTTGTGTGATGGCCTTCTCTTGCTCAAGCAGCCGCTGAATCATTTTCTGCCTGGATCCCCATCGTGTTGGAGATTCAGTCACCATTTTATGCTGAGGAAGGCCGAGCTCTTCTTGTGCAGCTTTGAGAGCCCGTTGCCTCTTCCAGCTGTGCGAGAACAAGCTGACAATTTTCTTACAAACTCCCAGAGCTCTGTCAATCCTGCTGTCCCTCATGCTTCTCTCTGTAAAACAACAAAACAATGAATGAAAATTCAAGTGGTTCCAGAAGTGTTAATATTAAGTCTACATTAGTCTATGTCAGTGTGTTTATATTAGTCTACAACTATTTTTGGGAGGTATTCTTATTTGAAATTCTGTGTAAATAGAATACATTTAACTGCTTTCAGTTTAAATCTATAAAATATATATAAATATTTATAAAAATAAAGCTGTTGTGCACCTGGATGAGCATCTCCATTAAATATTATGCCCAAGAAGGTGGTTTTCAGTTAAATGTACATGTGGTAGTAGTAATTTATTTCAAACATACAAATAATATGTATATATGAAATAAGCAAAACAGAAAGAAAAAAAAAGACAAAGACGACCTTAAAAATGAAAACAGCACAATGATTTCACTTAATACTACTTAAAGGGGACATATTATGAAAAACACGTTTTTTCTTGTTTTAACATATATAAAGTGGTCTCCCGTCACCCTGCCAGCAGAGGGGAGACAAAATCCCATGAATTTCTGCAAGGTCTGTGACCCCCGCCTTACAGAATCCCCCAGTGTCACGTGATTTTTTTTGAGCGATTAGAATCTGCGCCTAGGGTGACGTCACCCGAGGCGCAGAGGTTCGGCCTCCGCTGCTGAAACCACGCACACAACCAGCTCTCTCCGCTGGCTGGAGCGTCCGCCATTGTTTAGAAGGGGTGGCTGTTTGAACAGCGAGGGAGAGTAGAAATGAGATTTTGCATCGACATTTACCCTCATAAAAGGATCAGTTCCCACAGCACGGACCTGGCAACTGCACACGAGTCAGCGGTAAGTTCCTTTTTTTTTAATGTTATTTATATTTGTATGATCTTTGCATGGGCTAAGTATTTAGCTTAGCTCCGGAGCCCCGGCGCCGCATACGGAGCTGCGGGGGCTGCTCACGGACCGGCCCGGCTCCAGTGTTCCCTAACGGGGCCACTCACTCGTTAGGTAAATTAGTAATACATTTTTTCTGTCTGGTTTCAGATCTTCCAAGCACCTGAAGCTGTTCGACACCTTCAGAAAGCGCACGGTCCTTCCTTGAGCCAGCAATAGTGCATAAATGTTATTTATATACAACTCATATTTAATTTTTTTAACAATAAAGTTGCCATTTGTGAAAATTCAGTGTTGTGATTTATTTACAGTTAACATGATTCATCTGTCTTTTAACATAAATGATGAGAAATCTTCCTCTGTGAAGACGAGGTGACTAAAGGCTGATTTATGGTTCTGCGTTACACCAACGCAGAGCCTACGGCGTAGGGTACGCGTCGATTTAACGCAGAACCGTAAATCAGGCTTTAAGATCCGTTTACAGCGTGTAACTGAATGAGAGCGTCCGCTATCAGGTCGAGCTGCGTGACATCGGACGCTCTCTGTCCACACTGAAACTGTTAAACTCGCGGCCAGTTAGGACAGTCTAATACAAAAAAAATAAAGCCATGGAATTGATTTTGTCGCAGAAGCTTCTCGCATGGGACACGTTTTGTGTACGCCGCAGCCAGCTGCTATGGCCGGAGCGAGGCTTATTCTCCTCCCCTCCTACACGTCATTCAAGCAGCCAATCAGCGCAGAGCCTCATTATCATAGCCCCCCCCCGCCCTGAAAATGAAGCACAGAAAAAGGCTTTAGAAGCGGAAAAAATAAAAACATGGCCCAGAGACTGAATTTCTGATTTATGTAGAAAAAAACAAGCTTTAGATTTGTTTTAAGACATTCAAGGCCTGTCTAAAATATACATTAAATGCCATAATATGTCCCCTTTAAGAATACTCACCAATAGCAATGTGTAGGTTATGACCAAAGCAGGACAGCCTTGTCCAGTGGTTCAGGGCAACTGCTTTGACCATGTTAGCTCCACTGTCCGTGGTCAGGCACACCTGTTTGCTTTCGTCCAGTTTCCATTCTTGCAGAAATTGCTTCAGACCACTTGCAATATTTTCACCTGTGTGGTCTTCTGGGAAAAATCTTGTCCGGAGGCAACAACTGTTCAAACTCCAATCACTCGTGATGAAGTGGTGAGGCTGATGTACGGCTCAGTTGCTCGGCTACTCCACATGTCTGTGGTTGAGGCAAAAAACTCCGCTGTAGACAGCGTTGTTTGTAAGCCATCACGGCACTCATCATACATCTTAGGCAGGGCTGTCTTGGAAAAATATTTCCTTGAGGGCATGTTGTATCTGCCGTCCATTTTATTGATCATTGTTTTGAATCCCTCCTTCTCCACAGTTTGGAGTGGCAACATGTCTTTAGCAAGACAAAACGCTACTGCCTCCGTTAAATCTTTCCACCTCTTGCTTTCTTTATTATAAGGAACTGAATGCGCAAATGCGTCTGCAATCTTTGCCTGGGTAGAGGTTTTCTTACCGCTGGCTTTTGCGGTAGACGCTGTCGCTGCTGCGCGCATTGTCTGGCTCTCCTCGTACTCCGGTTTGTGCTGATGTTTGAGGTGGTGGAATAAATTGGTTGTATTGCCATCCTTTGCACTTATAATTTTTTTTGCAGGCTCTGCATATACACGATGTCTGCTCCTCGTCACTCTTTTTATAGCCGAACCAGTTCCAGATAACGGAGCTGGAGCCTCTTTTAATAACGAGTTCCTCGCTCTCAGCTCCGCCTTCCGCCATGTTTGTTAATGCTGTATTAGTGCGTTAAATCGACGCAGAGCCTGCGGCGTAGGGTCTGCGTCGATTTAACGCGGAAGGCTGATTTATGGTTCCGCGTTAAATCGACGCAGAGCCTACGGCGTAGGGTCTGCGTTGGTGTAACGCGGAACCATAAATCAGGCTTTACACAAAAACGTCATCAACGGGAATTTATCGTTTTTACTAGTGGGCGACCGATAATCGGCCGTGGCGACACGCGCAGCCCAGCATTTAGGCTGATTTATGGTTCCGCGTTACACCAACGCAGAGCTGCGGCGTAAGCGCGCGTCGCCGCGTACCCTACGCCGTAGGCTACGCCATATGGTACGGCGTAGGTTCTGCGTCGATTTAACGAGGAACCATAATTCAGGCTTTTCTCTTCCAGAACTGAGAAACGTCACCTAGTGTTGCTTAAATGTGGCCACATGAAATCATTCACTATCATCAAAACAAAGTCAAACAAGACGACATGGCGTCATATTTCTAACAATAAATGAAAGTGATGCAAAGTAAAGGAGGAGAGTATGAAACATTGCAGTCCCTGTACCTACAATTTAATATAAAGGTGCTCTAAGGGGCCCCTCCTGCTCAGAGCAGCTCATCCTGGTAAAACCTGGTAAAACCTGGTAAAACCAGGACCAGAACATGCATTTTTGGACATTTACTCCACAATAAATAAATAAACAATAATATTATGAACCTGAGGGTTTGACTTGTGGTGTTCTTTGACTTATTGTTTACACTTTACACAGTTTGAGTTACAGTATGAAGATTCCTCTTATTTAAGTTCTCCCATGCAGCTTTGTTTTTATTTATCATTATGGAGGAATGCTGGTGTAAAGAAGAGGGATGGGGGGGGGGGGGGGGATTGCACCTAATGTGATCATTTACTGAAATACTGCATTTTCTTTTTGTATTAAGAATGTTCTAGTTAAAGCAATAAATTGCTCACCATTCATTTAAATGAATTCTTGTATTGAAATTTGTTTTCTCCCAAAAAGGTAAAAAAGGGTAATAATCGTATCGGCTGAGATCGGCTATCGGTCTCTAATCGGTGATCGAAATAATCGAAAAAAAGGCTGATCGGTCGGACACTAGTTTTTACCTCGAGATGACAAATTCTTACCGTGGGGAATTCTTTTGACGGTTTATCGTGAACGGTAAACTATCGCCCATTCCTAGTCGAGGCGCGGTCGCCACGCGTGGTCGGATGCGCGTTTCTAGTCAACACAATAGATTAATATTAATAACCCAATATCGCGATACACCATTGTCACCTCCACGACACGTATCGTGGCGTTTTTGTATCGCGAAATTTCGTGGCACGATATATTGTTATATATATATATATATATATATATATATATATATATATATATATATATGTATATGTATATATATATATATATATATATATATATATATGTATATATATATGTATATATATGTATATATATATGTATATATATGTATATATATATATATATATATATATATATATATATATATATATATATATATATATATATATATATATATATATGTATATAATAACATATAAAGATCTGGGCACAGACGCAGTCCCACCACATTTTGCTGGCCTTAATGTTTCCTGTGTTTTATTTTGTTCATTATTGTTAAATTTAGTGTTGATGTGTGTGTGACAGACGTGTGTTTGGGGCGTTAATGAAAATACGGGACGCAACATTTTTTTCTCAAATAAAGGACAATTCCATATTTTACGGGACGGGTGGCAACCCTATTGTGAAGACGTATCAAAAATCCGGTTAAATAAGTGTTATATTATTTCACTGTGTTGAGCTTAAGCAGGTATGTGACAGTCATTAGAATCTTTGTTATTTAGCTGAGTAGTAGTTTGTTTTTTTTGGTCTGTCTTTCTGAAGCTGCTGCAGCTAGGGAGAAGCAACGGAAAGTAACGGTACTGAAAGAAAAGTAAAATGACAATAAGATTGGGGAAAGGTGTCTAAGGAGTGTCTGAATAAGTTTATCTGTTAAAATAGCCTTGGCTGTTGGGACTTCGTCTCATCTGTAAGCATACAGTAAAAACGTACATTTATTAATGGATACATTATATATAAAATAAATAAATAAAAATGAAATGAGAAGGCAATACCACTAGAGGCAACTACATGGTTTATTGAGGTTGGAATATAGTGAGTTTTTAAAGAGGTGTAATGAATTAAGTTTTCTTATATTGATGGGTAGGTTGTTCTAATCGAATGGGGCTTTGAACTTTCTTTGAATTTCTTTCAACGTTAAAGGAACGAAAAAGAAGGGTTGCTGAGTGTTTCTGAGAGAATATGAGGATGTATGTGGAATCAAATATTGTTTTAAGTAAGATGGATAACTAAAGTGGATACATTTGAATATGAGTTGGAGCCAGTGGTGTTGTCTTCTTGAGCTGACAATACCGTAAGATCTACCCGTGTTGTGGGATCTTCAGGAGTGAAATAAACCGGAGGAAGAATTAAACTGAACTCAAAAGCAGGGGTTGTGCACAACAGAACAGAACTAAAAGCTGCAGCTATTTTATTTTTTTTTATTTTATTTTTTTTTGTGGGTTTGGGTTTTGTAAACAATTTGGAAGGTTTAAATTGAAAGTGTGTTCAATAATATCCATCCATCCATCCATCCATCCATCGTCCGCCGCTTATCCGTTCCCGGGTCGCGGGGGCAGCAATAATAATCGAAACCAAATCAAGTGACAGTGTGTGTGTGTCATTCTTTGTGTGAAGTCAAGGACATTTACAGTCAATAGATTTATTCGTTATTCAGGGTCAATTAATACCTTTTTGATAACTGTCTATTCCTCTCAAACTGGAGCATCATTTGCAGATGTGGTGACTCTAGACCTTGAGATATATATTTTTTTCAGGTGAAACATCATAAGTTGATTAAGACCTGGTTACACAACCATAGCCTCCTGAATCCTTTCTCCTAAAAGAGTTTTTTTGTGCTGAAAAATCATATTTGTCTTCATTTTCTATAAGGCTATCAAACTAGTCTTTAAAATGTATTTTCTCGAATAGAAATAAAACATCTTTCAGAAGGTAGGAACCCAGGAGACGCATCACCTTTGTGCATTGTTCAGCCCGTTTAAGACAACCAGCCATCCAGTAGGGGAGTCCCGAACAAACTGTACACAAACTACTGAGGGATGAGCCGGTTCCACATTAGTCCTATCCATAATATGTACATGTATACACACATCAGTCATTGAAAATATTGCTTAGTATAAAGTTTAGTGTTGAAACGGTTTAAATAACGTCCTAATTTTGCCGTTTTAAATGACTATAACAATGACAGCGCAGATCCTTAACTAAAATCTCCCATAAACTCTAAATCAATTAATCGCACGATAAATGAAAATGGACTCGATAATGTTTCCAGCCTCGATAAATGGCCATATGCACGCATATTTGTTTTCTTCGTCTCCGACCTCCAAACACACTGGATGACAAGAGGGCTCACTCTGTGCATCGGTCTTAGCACCTGGGCGCGTTTGTTCCTTAGCGGAAAAAAATTAACGGAGTGAACCATCTTGTCAATCATTCAGACTCTTTGTATCTGTGGGGGGAGGCGGAGCCTCGGGTTGAACTGAGGGAATCCTTGTTAGCTTAGTAATATGCTTAAATTCAGCGGGTTGTCTCATCTGATCTGAGGTCGTAGGCGAAAAAAAAAGGAGAGCGCGGGTGGAGAGGAGAGGGGCAGTGGCGGCCCGGAGGCCAGCCGTCTCTCTCCCTCCAGCCCGCGGCTCAGTGCTCGGGTGATTGCCGGCCGCGCCGGCGCGGCAAGGGGACGAGCTGGGGCTCCGTCACCCCACGCGTCCGCCGCCAAGATCCCCCAGTGGGTGGGAGCGTGTGTCCGCCTCCGCCGGCCTTCGCAGGCGCAGTGGTACGCGGTCAGCGCGGAAACTGAGTCCACCGGCAGCCGCACCCACCGCGCAAGCGGGGGGCTCGGCGGAGATGGCACTCCCTTTTTCCTCTCACCCCCGCGGGTGAGAGCTGCTGTTTGGGGGGGTGGCGGTTTCTGCGAGGGGTGCGGAGGTCCCCGGGCGGGTCCCGCACGTCCCGACGGTCTGCACTTGGGGGCACGAAGGCTCAAACCCCTCGTTTGCTTGTTTTATTTGTTTTGCATATTTAAAAGTTCTCCAATGTCAAATAAAGGTTTAATTATTACATTTGAAAGGGTGTACTTGCATTATTATGATATATTAACATTACATAAGTGCTTATTTTGGTCTCGACAATGTCGACAATAATATCGTTTATCGTCAATTATTTGTGGGACAATATATCGTCCAGCAAAATTTGTTATCGTCCCAGGCCTATTGATGTCCATGTCCCATCCATGTCTACGGGTTTGGTCATGGTTTTTGTATTTACGTCCTATTTTATTTTGAAGTCCCATCGCCGTGTGTTTACGTTTGATCTTTTTCTTTATCGCAGGTTATTTTCCAAAGAATACAGCGACAATGAAGGCAGCTCCTTCACCAAGAAAGGCCTCACGGCAGGTTCCTGCTAAGGAGGACAAGCCAAGACGGGTAACATTATCATCTTTGTTTGGCTGTTTTTCTGTGACTGGAATTTTGCTCTTTCTTCTTTAATTTTACTGTGAAAGATGTAGTAATAGGACAGCTTCAACGGTGTCATACAAAGTATTCTGCTGGTTGTAGAACCAGTATGCCTAATGAAAAGACCAGGGGCCCAGCTGCTTGTGACCCACGTTTTGGACATTGTCCCATAAAGAACCACCTCCAGATGACATATTGCCCTCGTAATTATCTAGGCTTCTTCTCAGGAGCAAAAATCTTTTTTTTTCTTCTCCTGAGAAGCACATTAAGGCCTGTTTCCTATCTCACATCTTTGAGTTCACAATGAAGCTCACTTTAAGCTGTCTTTGCATCTGATTATATTTATTTCAGTTTTTGTCAGATAATTTCTTTAATCACATAAGAAAAAGCTTGTTAAGTTGTTCCGAATCATAATGTAAATCTCAGTATATTTTACATGCATTTTAATAACAGCATTTAAAACTGAGGTTTAACGTTTTATTCAATCCAAAATAAAACTCAGTTTCCACTAGTTTTTGTGGTACTAGTATAACTTAGTTTTGCAGTTTATTTCCAGATCTGTGGGCTACTTTCAGACAATGTTCTATGAATACGTCATTTTGGATTATTATTAGGGCCAGAGCACTGACGAAGGCCCTATTGTATCTGTAGGAATTGTTATTTATGAATCAGGTGTGATGATGCAAGGTGACATCCACTGCTAACCCAGGATGCTAGAGCACACGGAGGCCAGTGTTTCCGCGAGAAAAAATTGGCACCGGACAATGTGACCGGCAGGGTTTCAATTTACCGGACAAATGTTTGAAATTCCGGTCACATAGGCTATATGAATTTATTGAGGTTAAAAATAAATCATATGCAGTAGTACGATATCAATGCAAGTCATTTAATAGTATTTTTATTGAAAAACAGGGTTTTTAAAATAAAATAAGTCCCGTCAATTGACTCGCGAGCGTAACTTCAAAAAATAAATAAATATTGCAGAAGCTTGCGCGTAATCTACGGCGTAAGGTACGCGGCGACGCGTACCTTACGGCGTAGGCTCTGCGTCGGTGCGACGCGGAACCATAAATCAACGCACACGTGGGTGTCGGCGCCGCGGCTCCGCTTCCTCCCGGCTCCCGGCTCCCGGCACCGAGTACTACTCCGCGGTACTGCGGTAACAGTCCTGGGGCCTCATCTATAAAGCTTGCTTGCGCAGAAAAAGCGCCTGAAAGTTGCGGAAGCCACCATCTACGCAAGCCTCGAATCTAAAAAGAAAAAACTAACCGATGGCTGCCGCTCCAAGCCCACTACTCCACGCCGAAGAGGAAAAAAGAAAGTGTTCTGATTAAAATAAGGAAAGTTGGACTACCAACAAGTATATAACAATTGCGTTCATAAGGATAAAGTTTTAAAAAAAATAAAAATTTAAGAAATTGTCTCGTCTCCCCATGTGTGTCTGCCTGTCATGCACGGGTACTTGGGCGCATGTTCACTTTTAAGCCGGAATTATGGTTCTGCGTCACACCAACGCAGAGCCTACGACGTAGGGTCTGGCGTAGGGTGCGCGTCGCCGCAAACCCTACGCCGTAGGCTCTGCATCGGTGCGACGCGAACCATAAATGAACGCACACGTGGATGTCGGCACCGCTCCGCTTCCTCCAGGCTCCCGGCACCGGGGCTCGGCGTGTCCCTCCGCGGTACTCCCGGGGACTCTAGTCCCTAGTCCCGCAGCCCCAGTGAGTATTTTCACCGGACATTTTGACCGGAGAGATTATAAAATACCGGACTTCGGCATATTTTACCGGACAAAGTCCGGCAATTACCGGACAACGGAAACCCTGATGGAGGCACACGTCGAGCACTGGAAATCTGCAACAAAAACCACAAACGAAACCGACACGGAGCCGACCAAAACACGAGCAGCAATCGACCCAAATCTCGAGATCTGATCACAGTCTGAGCTAAGCTACCGCTAACTAACCCCAAAAACTACAGAGCAAGCATGCAGGTGAACAAGCCAGTGTGTATGTCTATGTCTGTGTGTGCGTGTATGTATATGTCTGTGTGTGTGTGTGTGTGTGTGTGTGTGTGTGTGTGTGTGTGTGTGTGTGTGTGTGTGTGTGTGTGTGTGTGTGTGTGTGTGTGTGTGTGTGCGTGTGTGTGTGTGTGTGTGTGTATGTGTGTGTGTGTATATGTATATGTCTGAGTGGCTGTATGTGTGTGTGTGTGTGTGTGTGTGTGTGTGTGTGTGTGTGTGTGTGTGTGTGTGTGTGTGTGTGTGTGTGTGTGTGTGTGTGTGTGTGTGTGTGTGAGCGTGTATATGTGTGGCTATGTGTGTGTATGTGTGCATGTATGAATATATGTATATGTGTGTGTGTTAGGGCCGTTCGATTTTGCCCAAAAATAAAATCTCGATTTTTTTCTCTCAAAATCCGATTTTCGATTACGATTACGATTATTTTGTGAATTGACAAAAGGCAAAGAAATGATTTCAAATATGCTGTTTTTTTATTGAACATTTGCCCCATTGGGCTTTAAGTGCAAACTTTGCTCTCATTAAACCAAAAATGAATGAATAAAGTGCAAAACTCTGTCAAATAAGTTGAAAAAAAGTTTTAAAAAATATAATAAAATATAAAGTTTTATCTCTGAAAAAAAAAATCAGCAAATCAGCAATTGCAAACATACAGTAAGTTATATTTCCAATTAAATAAAACAAGACATTTTCTAATTAAACTAAACTGGGTCTTTGCATGCTAAATAATAATGCAACCCATGAAGGAGGTAGAGGTGTGTAATGTCAGTCATTACATTTGCTATTCACATTTGCAAGTTTTTTGCAAGGAACACGAGCCGGTCTACCCGGTGGCATGTTACAACGCCCCCTCCTACACTAAAGAGCCTCTCCGATGGGGCACTTGTCGCAGGTATTGAGAGGTATTTCCATCAATCATTAATATGGTATCAATCATAAATATGTGTGCAGACAAAAAAAAAAAAAAAAATATATATATTTTTTTTTTTTTGGAAAAATCGATTTTACAATTTTCACATTTTAACATCGTTCTAATTACATAATCGCGATTACGATTTAAAATCGATTAATCGAACAGCCCTAGTGTGTGTGCGTGAGTGTGTGTGTGTGTGTATGTCTATGTGGCTATGCAGACTTATTTTCTCAGCGCAGGTGGACATAATTTGCACAGAAAGGTTAGATTTTTACCGTCAGACTCTTTGAAGACAATGTGTAAAATTCCTGCAGATAATGATAAGCGGATCATCATCTGACGGCTCGCTGACGCTGCGTCTGCAACGTCTCTCTCTTGACTGGTCATGTAAAGACTGTACGGGCTCGGGCGGCCGTTGCCATGGAGCTGGTGCCTGTTGTTATGCTAGTTTATAATAAACACAATAGTTCATGTTCGATATTATGTTTAATATATATAGTTAATGAATGGGTTTTGAGTGTGTGTTTCAGCAGCTCTCAAATTTTACACTTATTACGTAGATGTATAAGAAGTCTCATCTGAAGGGGTCGTACTGTTAAGAACTAGTTGTAACAAAATATGTTTAACATTAGTCCTCAAAAGATAAACTTAATTGTCTCACAGGAAAGAACCTGAAAGGCAGCGCTTGATTGAAACTGAAAAGGCTTTTGATAATGCAACCAAGATAATGTAAGTCATGCTCTCTGTTACAGAATCCTAAAGGAAGACCCAAAAAAACGTACAGCTGTGTTCAGTGTGGAGCGGCTTTTGCCCGGAAAGGTGCCCTAAAGCAACACCAGCTTATTCACACTGGAGAAAAGCTTCACAGCTGTGATCAGTGTGGAGCGGCTTTTGCCCGGAAAGGTGCCCTTAAGCGACACCAGCTTATTCACACTGGAGAAAAGCCTCACAGCTGTGATCAGTGTGGAGCTGCTTTTGCCCAGAAAGGTACCCTAAAGCGACACCAGCTTATTCACACTGGAGAAAAGCCTCACAGCTGTGAGCAGTGTGGAGCTGCTTTTGCCCTGAAAGGTGCCCTAAAGCGACACCAGCTTATTCACACTGGAGAAAAGCCTTACAGATGTGAGCAGTGTGGAGCGGCTTTTGCCCAACAAAGTCACCTAAACAGGCACCAGCTTGTTCACACTGGAGACCGGCCTTACAGATGTGAGCAGTGTGGAGCGGCTTTTGCCCAACAAAGTACCCTAAACCAGCACCAGCTTGTTCACACTGGAGACAGGCCTTACAGATGTGAGCAGTGTGGAGCGGCTTTTGCCCAACAAAGTAACCTAAACCAGCACCAGCTTGTTCACACTGGAGACAGGCCTTACAGATGTGAGCAGTGTGGAGCGGCTTTTGCCAAACAAAGTAACCTAAACCAACACCAGCTTGTTCACACTGGAGACAGGCCTTACAGATGTGAGCAGTGTGGAGCGGCTTTTGCCCAACAAAGTAACCTAAACCAGCACCAGCTTGTTCACACTGGAGACAGGCCTTACAGATGTCAGCAGTGTGGAGCAGGTTTTACCACCTCAAGTAGTCTAAGGCGACATGAAAGTTTACATCTGTGATCAGTACTAATGTTATTTTTAAAGTTCAGTTCAAATGTACCAATTTAGTTTAGTTAATTTATTTTGAAAGAAGTTTGTGTTTGTGTTTAGTAAGTTGTTGTTTATATGTAGTTTTGTAAATAAATTCTGATTAATTTGAATGGGAGAAGTTGTTTGTGTTTATTTTATCCATATTTGTCACAGCTGCTGGTTGCAAAGGTCTGTGCTCAGACTCCTTCCTTCACTGTTATTCTGTAACGCCCCCCCGGGCAACAGGCTGGCACGTAGGGAATAACAGCTACTTTGAGACCCATTTTGCTGTTTAGTTATTATTTCCTGATAAGTCGGGTGGTCAGGTCAGGTGTCAGGTGGTGCCCCATTTTAATTGATTCATTTTGATAAGTCACAATAACTTGTAGGAAAATTATTAATAACTTTCTAATAACTGAACCAGCACTCCCTTTGTGGCCAACACCAGCCCCGTCCTCGGTGTCCACATGCAGGACAGTATTGCTGAATCCCAATCTCCACCCTAAACCCTCCAGCCCTGAACCCTCACATACTTTCAGTGACGTCAGCGGCACGTGATTAAGTGTGAGAGGGTGTAAGGGCTCCAAATGGTATAAATAGGAATGGGACAGCACTTAGCAGCTTAGCTTAGCTTTATTTAAAATTTCAATTTACAAAATTCCTAGTCAGATCAAAATGTTACGTACCGGTATTATAAGTTTGGGAATGATCATCCTACGGATGTTTGAAAACAAAGTGGTAGCCTATATAAAGGAGCATAAAATTCAACAAAGAACACAATTTAAACATGCGCACAGTACAATATGTATTTCCTTGTTAATGTAGTGTCTTTCTTTCAATCTACCCATACCAGCGCATCCAGTATGCCAGGCTCAATCGCAGAGTAATTTCATTTTTGTAAGAGCGTATAAATTGATGGTAACCTGAGCTAAATATTTCAGTTATATTATCACTATTTACTGCAACGTTTTTGTTCAACTTGCTAGATTGTTTAAATTTTGTGGTCATAAATAAATGATTAACCAAATTACTGCCTGACTTGTTTGTGTTGGATCTAAAACTATCTTGCTAGTATTTACATGTATGCATTTCTGTTAATATAGGGAATCTTAATTCAAACACTGTACTCAGATTAAAGAAAAGCAAGTCTTGTTTATTCAACACCAGGTCAACTGAGGATTTGTCTAATTTAAAATGAAAACAAAAGAAATTGAACCTCAAATTATGAATAAAAAAAAAAATGTTTGTAAAGGCAATAATAGGGCCGTTGAATAATCCTCACGGGACAACAGTTTCTGAATTTATATCACCAGTGGGCTATGTATTTATGATTACAGGTGAACTTCTTTCGTCTCGCAGTCGCACATGGTTCCTTTTCCTCCGCCCCCTGTTTTGTTTACATTCTCCCTGGTAACCTCCTTTTATGTCACAACGCAATGAACTGTGGGTAATTCCCTCTCCAAAAGTCTGCGGAGATGCGGACTTACGGGAAGGGAGCAGTAAGGGCTCAAAATGTCTGCCGGGAGCCCTCGTGCACTTAATGATTTTAGGAATGGGACAGCCCTAAGCCCTTACGCAAGTTGCGGGAGCGCGCACGTAAGTGTGTGAGTCTGTGAGGGTGGAGATTGGGATTCAGCCTATAACTGCAGGTGAAGTTGTCAGTTATTTGAAGATGAGCACCAAAAATTTCTTATAAAAGATGCTTTTTTTGGCTCTAGTGGCCTTTATTTTGCAAGGGGCCAGAGAGATGGGGGAAAACACACTGTAAAGAGCGACAGGCAGGGATTCGAATCTTGTTTCTAGGCCCCTACTTCCATTTTAACCTAGAACTCAACTCAATTCAGTTTTATTTATATAGCGTCTATTACAACACCAGTTGTCTCTAGGCGCTTTCCACTTCCACTTTCACTTTCACTTCCACTTTCCACATTTACCAGTCAACCTTTACACAAAATACTCAATATCCATGTATATGGAGCCAAATCAAGGCCAAAAGTTTTGCTAATTTGAAAATAAAATTTGAACCTGAAAATTCTTTTTTACAGTTTCAATTTTATTTTTTTCAGTATCAGATCTTTTTTTCAGTTTCAAATCTTTTTATTTCAGTTTCAAATCTTTTTTTCAGTTTCAAATCTTTTTTTTTCAGTTTCACGTCTTTTTTTTTCAGTTTCACGTCTTTTTTTTTCAGTTTCAAATTTTTTTTTCAGGTTCAGACTTTTGGCCCGGATCTGGCGTGGGGGCGTGGCATCAACTGAGAGGGGCGTGGCATCATGAGTGACAGCAGAACAGAGAAGGCGGGGGACATTCCTCAGTCATGTTGCCTTCAGGAATCGTAGGTTGCAGAAGTTATCAGTGGAAGTATGATTCAACACTGTATATACACCATATTCACGTGATTGGCAGTGGAAAAAACTGATATTAGTGACACATTTCTGTTTGAAAAGCTGTTTTAGACCGTACTTGGCACCAATCGCAGTATAAAAGCAATAAACTATGCCAGACTGTACAGTTCAACAGCCACACTTTAAAGTTTGACATTTCCCACTTCCACATACTACCAAGTACGGTGTAAAACAGCTTTTTAAACAGAAATGTGTCACTAGTATCAGTTTTTTCCACTGCCAATCACGTGAATATGGTGTATATACAGTGTTGAATCACTTCTACTGATATCTTCTGCAACCTACGATTCCTGAAGGCAACATGACTGAGGAACGTCCCCCGTCTTCACTGTTCTGCTGTCACTCATGATGCCACGCCCCTCTCAGTTGATGCCACGCCCCCACGCCAGATCGGGGCCAAAAGTCTGAACCTGAAAAATAAATTTGAAACTGAAAAAAAAAGAAGTGAAACTGAAAAAAAAAGACGTGAAACTGAAAAAAAAAGATTTGCAACTGAAAAAAAAAGATTTGAAACTGAAAAAAAGATTTGAAACTGAAAAAAAGATCTGATACTGAAAAAAATAAAATTGAAACTGTAAAAAAGAATTTTCAGGTTCAAATTTTATTTTCAAATTAGCAAAACTTTTGGCCTTGATTTGGCTCCATACATGTACAGCCACCCAACAACCAGACTGTAGGCCATTTACCATGGTAAGTTTTAATCATTTGGCTGGGGATAGCACCTTCTTTAGAATGTTTTTTTTAACCATTTTTTTTGCACTAGTGTGTTTTCACCCTATCTATACTGAAAACAACCATGAAACAGTTGCCAAAAGCACCTCTTGGTGGAGCCTAATTCTCACTCAGCCACAAAAGTTTACTGTTATGGGGCCTAATGCCGCTGCATTAATGGCTCCCTCTGCCTGAGCATCACAGTCTCCACTGTGCACATCTGATGCAGTGGTATTTAACACTACTTTCTGACACTTATATGCTCAGGCTTGCCACAGCTATAGCAAATCAGTTGTCCTGCCTCATTTCTGTGTGAAGTCATTTGCTGTCTGGCCTTCGACGCATTTAGTTTTTTGGGGTCTTATAGAATACCGTGGAGCCCCTCTTGTTGTTCAGCATATTCTGAACTGATTCATATATGAATGAAAAAATAACACTCCTAGTATAATCGGGGGTGCTACTTGCCAACAGGGATACCAGGCAGACCTGGGGCCCCGAGCCAGAAGAGACCCCAAGGGCTGACCAACTTTGAATCCCAACGGAGCAGTGACAATGAAGAGAATTTGCAATGACAGTGACTACGTTTACATGCAGTCAAAATTCGGGTTATTGCTAATATTCCGGTTACTGAAACATTCAGAATAATCGGTTTACATGGTAATTAATCATTCGGGATATCTGGATCAAACCAGCGACGCGCGGAGAACGTGATGACGCAATTAGCGTAATTTCCGCTTCTTCTTCCTGTATCCAAAATCAATACAAATGCTGCTTCACGCATCTTTTCGCTCACCTTCTTGTAAATCTTCTATCCCGGTACTTTCTACCGTCTACAAATGCCAAAATGTTCATATCCTTCGTTACATTTATGAAGTGATTAGTCTCCTCCTGGTCTTGCGTTTCTCCGTGTTTATAAGAACGTCCTGGACTCAAAAGACCAAGATTCCTTGTGAAGAGCAGAAAACAAATTCATGTTCCGTTTGATCGGGATATTCCGTTTGGCGTTTACATGACCCAATATTCGGGTTTTAAAAGGAGTAACCCAGGGGTCATATTCAGGTTTTTAAAAACCGGAATATGAGCAAATGCGGGGAATTCAAAGGGGTTATTGGTGTTTACATGGCTGTGCAAATTCAGGTTATTGCCAATATTCGGGTTTTAAAAGGGTTATTGATGCATGGAAACGCAGTCAATGTTCGGCCAGCGGAGAACAGCTTAAAGCCCCGCCTCTAACTCTCACTTTTGCTGCGTCTTACGTAAACAAATCTGATAAGCGCGGGTCTATGAAATAGAAGAGAAGCTATCCATCTGGTAGTGAGAAACGAAAGAGACCAAAAAATTCAAGAAAGTGGTAAGTAGTGCAGATAATACATAAGCTAATTTAGCCCAGTCAGTCCTGTTAAGAGCGGGCCGGCTCTATGCTGGGGCGAGAGGGGGCAAAGCCCCCTTTAATAAATGTCCCACCCCCTTGAGAAGTTGAGAAAGAAAATCTAAGACTACCCACAAACAAAAATGTACTATAGTAGCTGAAGAAGCAATTGTATTGAAGGAAGAAATGAGATGATAGAGTGAAGGAAAGATTGAAACTTTTTCCCTCTGTCTGCAGGCTCAAGGCTGGATTATGGTTCTGCAACAAATCGACGCCGAGCCTACGCCGCAGGTTGCGCCGCGTCGCGCACCCCACGCCGCACGCCACGCTGCACGCCACGCCGCACGCCACGCTGCACGCCACGCCGTGCCTGACGCTCGAGAGGTCGCAGACCAACACAGACCAAGAGGGCTGTGATTGGTTCGCTTGGTAGCAACGCATTTCCGGTTCCGGTTCGTGAAGCAGTCGAGAACTTTCAGCGCTCTTTTCTTCGTGTATGTGTGATTTTGTTTTTTTGCACGATAGTTGTCCTTATCTCTTTGATTCACTGTGACAGGAAAAATCGGATAAACCATTCAGGAAAAGATCGCACACCCTAGCGCTCTGGGGGGGGGGGGGGTACTGCACCGCGACGAAATGGAATGACGGAGAAGTCCGGAGGATTCATGATGGCGTCACAACAGCGGCGTGTGCTCTGCGTTGGTTTAATGCAGAACCATAATCCATAATTGTCTATATGTCCAACTATGGAATAGTTCATTGTTCTTTGCAGTTTTAGTCTGTGTTTCTTTTTCTATCCCACATTTGCTGCATAGAGCCAACTGGAGAACCTGTCCGTCTGTCAGACCCCGACACAAACCCTGCCCCGGCTTTCAACTCCAGTTCTTCTTCCATATACTGGTGAAATCAGTGATTTTAGTAAAGCTAATTCACTTTCAGACCCAGATTCTGGATCTCAATGGGAAAGTATTGCTGTGAGATGGATCTTTTTTTCCTCCAAGCTTTTCAACGTTGTGGTGCTGCTGCTTCTGCCTACATCAATAGCAGTAGCAGTAGCTGTAGCAATGATGCTGCTGGTACATCAGAGACGGCAGTTAATTGATGTCATATGACAATAACTGTACCTCTTCCAACGGCTGCCGCCCCAAATCAACCCACTCAGCTACCCAGTGACTTAAATGCCAATACACCATTCCGGGTGATACTGGGTAGTTAGCCCAAATGTGTATTTGGTACAATATAAAGATAATTCAATTCTGTCTGGTACCGCAGATCATCATGGCTGGAGTAATCTGATTATGTCTTCTGATGCTTCTGTTTCCCCTGTCAAAGGTATGGCAGCACTGTTAATGAGAGGGCTGTATTTTTCCCCTTCACTGATTTTCACAACCAGAGAGACTTGAGCTTGAGCTTGAGCTCAGTTGGCAGAGGGCGAGCAATGCCCAGGACTGACTTAGGTCGGAGCACTGGGTGATAAAAATAGGGAAAAAAATCAGGATAAAAATATATTTTTTTTAAAAGAAAAAGGAAAAAGCTAGCAGGTTGAAAATAAATAGTACATCTTATACTCTTAGGGCCCGATTTACTAAGATCCTAAATAAAGAGTACTAAATTGCGTGTGCACTGAAAAAGTTTGCGCGTGCTGTTGTGTGGTTTGCAGGTGATCAACTAAGATTGCGTGCGCAATTGATAACAGGTGCAAACAGCAGTATTTAAATGAGGTGTTGCACGTTACGGTTTGCGAGCGCAAACTTTGCGCCATGGAGAGTCTGGATGAATCCGTGTATCATTCGTTCTTTCCATTTTCAATTGCCAATCAAAAACCAAAACATGAAAAAGTGACTGGTTATGTTGTTATTAGTTTTTTATTATAACACAAAAAACGGAAAAACGTCTGGTTTTTCATATTTCAATTTTAGGCACAGATCAAAACTACGAAATAGAAAAACGGGCCACAGGACTGAATTTGATTTTAATATTTAATTGGTCGGGTTTACGTGACCCCGCGGTGCTCGGCATGATCTGAGGAGAAAAAGACAATCAGACACAGAGCTGGAGAGTGCTTTGATTCAATCTATTTATTAGTTAAGTTTTTATTCAGATGTCCACAGTATATTGCAAATATTACATATTATATAGCAAACACTGACAGTAAATGTGTGACAGACGGACATCATATGGCCGAAAGAAGAGAAGTGTTCAGAACAGCGCACAGAGCGCACACTAAAGGCTGATTTATGGTTCTGCGTTACACTAACGCAGAAACGACGGCGTAGGCTACGCGGCGACGCACACCGCACCGCGACCCTACGCCGTCGGCTACGCCGTCGATTTAACGCAGAACCATAATTCAGGCGAAGCTGCAGTCTCTGCGCTGATCCTGACACAGCGGGTCGGAGCGGATTTGGTCATGATGTTTAACCTGTGTTTTGTGATTAATAAGCACGGGTTTTAATTAAATGTAATTTACGAAGGATGCTTTCACGTTCAATAAGATAAGTAATCAATAAAATACAAAGTTTTGGCACAAAGGCTTGGCCTGCTTGTGGGCGAGTGGAGGGGGGCACAATAAGAGAAGGTGGCAAGATATAAGGCGAAGAACTAAAGAAAAAGTGGCCTTTAATAAAACTTGTGCAACCATTTTTAAAATAGCATGCAGCAGAATAAAGACTCTCTCTCTGCGTATTCTTTGATTTTGGATGTCACCTCCTTGCCACAATAACAGCAGCAGCAGATTAGCACCTTCCTTTCGAACTTATTAAATACAGACGCAATCGCAATACGCGCAATTACTTTCAGGCTTGGTAAATCTCATTGCGTGTGGTAAATGGACATATTTGCATTTTCCCCTCCCAGTATTTAGCGCTCTCTGGCGGTTACGCCCCATATTGATTATTCATCAGGGCAAAAGTACTAAATGGATTGCGTGCGCTATTCTGCGGATTTCAGAGACGCAGTCCTCTTTGCACGCTGTTAGTAGATCAGCTCGCACATTGGTTTGCGGGTGCTGTCAAGTTTGCACAGTTTTTTACGCACGCAAACCCTTAGTAAATCAGGCCCTTAGAGAAAAACTTTCATCTATCAAATCAAAGCTCAACTGTAAATCTAAGAATGCTAATGTGTGTGTGGTCATACAACGCTTAACCCGCAACAATAGAACAATGTGCTTTCATGATAGAAACAATCAAAATGTATTAAGATCTAAAACTCAAAACAAGAATAAAACTATTACTTGACCCCGGCTAGAGCAGGGTGATGAGCCATCAGCACAATACTGTCTTCCTGTTAAAACGCACCTGCGATTGTGGGCCGTTGTCCGCTCTTAGGGAGGAAAAAGGAAATCATAAAATGCCACCTGTGCTCCCACACACAATCCCCAAAACCGTCTCCAAGACCGGAACAGACAGCCACAACCCAACTGCCGCAGGCTGTAATTAAGAGACAAATTTAGGATGGCACCGCTACAACCCAGAGTCCAGGATGAAATAAATAAAAAGTTAACCACAATAAAAACAAGGGAAGTAAAGTGGTCTAAATGAACTAAACCCAAAAACAGACAAATTAAAACCCAAGCAAAACAGCAGTGGCAACTCTGTGGATAGAGATTAAAAATCAGTCAGCTTTAGGCAAAACATGGGGAATTCAATACACTTTAATGGAAATTCATTAAGTGACAATTCAGTGGTGGTTATATTTCATTTTGAAACAATACAATTGTGCACTTAAAAAACGTTTTCCTTTCACATTTTTCATCTGTCAGATTATTTACTATATAAGGTTGATTAATTAGTTGGATGGGCCCCCAGGTAAATTTCTGCCTATGGGCCCCGGGAGAATGTAGAATGGCCCCTGAGCATAATGGACAGGTTTTTGATGAGGTTTGTTTAACGTGGAGTCTTTCATGTTTTTAATCATATTTTGGATAGAGACATTTTTTTTGGGAAAAATGTATCGACACCAATGTTGAATATCATTACACAGTAAAAAAAGAAATAAATAAAAACAGTTGATTGTCAAAAAAAGGTTGGTGAGGTGCGAAATAAACTGCAATTAGACAAGCAAAAATGTTCTTAAAAACAAAAGGGGGGCCCACCATAAAAAGTTTGGGAACCGCTGCTTTAAAGAGAGCTGATGTAAAACAGAGCATGTGGCACAGAGGATGAAAACAACAGCTGAAATAAGTAAAAGGATGAATCACAGTCAATAAAAGGACATTCAGTCAATGTCACTTGGTAGCGTTTCCATTGCACTATTGCAGATTTTTTTGAAGCAGTGTTATTCCACAACTACATTGTATTAATGAGGTCCAAAACAGCTGGAAACTAGGTTTCTTTGACTTTAGATTGACCGGCTACGTCATATCCAGCGCTGTCAGAGACGAGGAAATGCGGAAAAAGTGTTTCCATGACACTTTTGTGATAAAGTGGATTATTGAAAACCCTGAAGAATGAACTCCTGGAAGCGTCAAAAGGTTGTTGCCATGTTTGGGCGTTTTTTCCAAATTTGAACTGTTTCCGTAATGGAATTTCTTTTTTGATAGAATAGGGTTTTGTGCAAATCTACGGGTAATGGAAACAGGACTAATGATTGGTAAGGATGAGGCTTTAGAAGTTAATGGTCAGGGAAGGATTAGGTTTGGAATCGCATGATCACATGACCTATACGAAACTATAAGCCACATAAAGTGATACCATCTAAGCCACAATTCCTCTTGAGAGGAGGAAGTGGGTCAGTTTGAAATTCATGCTCTTCTTTTTGTTTTCATTTCTTTGTCAAAGGTACAGTAGCAAGATAATAGGGGTGTAACGATACACTAATCTCACGATACGGTACGATACACGATATTGAGGTCACGATAACGATACGATATTATAGCAGTATTTTTTTAACAACCTTGAATGAGGAACATATGACTGGAAAAAAATGTATTTTATTTGAAAGACACAAAATACAAAACAATACTGTGAGTTTGCCCTATTGTTACAGTTTGTAATGCTTTATAACTGTTTAAGTTTTAAACAAAAAGCCAGGCCAACCATTTTCCACAAACTGAACTAAAAGTAAATGTCAGGTTTGCATTATGATCTTCAGTTTCATACAAGTACAAATATTTTGCCACAAACTGAATAGTTTCTCTCATGTATGATTTTACTTTTCTCTTTTCCAGAAATTTAACAACTAAAATTAAATAAATAAATAAAAGTAAATAAATACATACAATTTTACATCATAAACAGATTGATTCATGCTCACCTTATAAGTGTAAGAGGAGATTTATTTTTGTTAAGGTTATTTTGGTAATTCAGGGTTCATTATTTTATAAATATATTCTTTATATTCTGATGTAAATCAGGGACTATAATGACATTAGTCAGTTTATCTGTAGTGATTAGTCTGTTTTAGATTGGGCGGAGTGATACGCCACAGTACGGCACTAGGTGCTGTGTTGATGTTCTAAAATCCTACACTGTTGAGGGACATTAAAGTACACTGGAACTCGGAAGAAGTTTTCCCGTGTTTATCCTACTCACGACCCCAAAAAGGTTTAATTTAATAAGGTAAGGCTTAACTCTACACCAGACTTAAAAGTTCAGAGCTCAAAACCCCGCTAGAGCCCCATGATCGGGACCGCAAAAAGGTACTAGTTTCTTCTGAGCAGAGTAAGATTTTGATCCGCGGGTCGAGGCGCGGTCTTTACTAGTCAATACAATGGATTAATACTAATAACCCAATATCGCGATACACCTTGTCACCTCCACGACACGTTTCGTGGCGTTTTTGTATCGCAAAATTTCGTGGCACGATATATTGTTACACCCCTACAAGATAACCATAAATAATGTGTACCATTCCACTTTAGTGTACTAACACCAGTGCTAGTGGAGCTGAAGGTGGAGCTAGAAACACTGCAGTCTGTGGACCAATGACAAAAAACACTGTTGATATCAGAGTACTCAAGATTGTTTTATTTTACATCAATGTGATTAGCAGAGCTCCCTGAACAATCCTAATCTTCCTCCGGATCAATGAGGAAGAAAAGGTGCAAAGTGAAGTTGATGGCGTCTGAAATTCATGCATGTGTGCACTGCATCACTGTTGGTGTTTAAAACCACAGCTTGAAACAATATACAGCGTGATCATTCGAAAGCTTATCGGAGGAGGCTCCAGTGAAAACAGTCACCTCTCAATTAGGCTGCTGACCGGTGCAATGAGGGCGCGTCTCACTGAAGGGCTTTTTGGTCACGGAGCGGCCCATTTCTCGTCCCAAGCGGCCGATTGCCTCCGAAGTTATCCACAATGTCTGCCAGTGTGTAATGATTTTTTTTTTTTTTCTGGGAGCTGACTGGCCCGGTTTGCTCACGTCGGCTCGACAGATTTTACCTGATAATGCGCTTAGACACACTGGCTGATCACATTCACCTGACCTTGCAGCTAATTCAGGGAGAGAGAGGAAGAAAATGTTTCCACTTATCTGTTCCTTCTGCCGAAAGCGAGGAGCTTGGGCAGCACTCTCCTCCGTCGCGGCTTCCCTTTGACTTTGAACTGTCTGTTTTACTTGGACCACACTTTTGAGATTGTATCTCAGAAGTTACTCAGACTCCGCAAATGCAATTAGTCACTATGAAATGAATAAACACATGAGATGCTCAAAAGACGTGTCAGATTTATCCGGGTTGTTTGGCACACTGTTGTCACTTTTTTTTTTTTGCTGCTTTGTGTCCCTTAATTGCATTTGCCATTGACAGCTGCCTAAATCAGGCAGTTGCAGCACATAATGAGTTGCTGATTAGGGATTCTGAAATTCACTCACTACTGATTTGGTGTTATTTTAGCGTAAAAATTAGGATAATTTCCCCTAATGCCACTGGTTATGGTAATTATTCTATAATTACCTTATCAACGTGCCATACAAGATCAAAGGGGGAAAAAAAATAAGAATAAAAATCACCACCACTCGGAGGCGATTTGTCACTCTCTATTTAAGTTTTTTTTCCGTTAAATGCACCGCACTTACACCATTTCCACAGATTGAACAAGTACAAAGGTTTCTGTAAAACACACAAAACCTCCTCGCGTATTAATAAAGTGACAGTCAAAGGGAGGAAAGACTTTTTATTTTAATTTCAAATACATGACAAGGAAACTTAAAATTCAACAGATTAATTTTTTTTTATGCATAATTAAAAGGGTTAAACATATGAAAACTCATCAATGCCTCGTGAACTTGTCAAACTTGTTGAGCTTGCTGTTTGATCATCTTTTTTTACGTTATTTTTCTGTCAGTAAAAACTATTTTCAGACATGAACACTAAGCAAAGCTTCTTCCAGTCCTCACTGGCAGGACGAGACAGCAGCAAAGGTTCCCTCATCAGCAGTCGGGCCAAAACACTTTGTCATATTAAACATACTTCAAAGGAATCCTGACATTTAAGCTCTTTCCCCACATTCTTCTTCCTCAAAAAAAGGGAAGAAAATTAGCCTTTGTCCATCATGTGGTGATCTGAGATCACTTTCCTTTTCTCTTTAAATTCTGTCATCAAAGAGAGGAAACTTCCAAGATATTTTCCCTTTAATCGACACACAGCTGAGATAGTAGAAAAGAGGCGACTAATGCTCCAGGATGTTTAAACATACTAAGATGCTGTACATAATATGTTTTATGCAAAGAAGCAAGAACCATTTCTGTGCTGTCTAACACTTGTATCCAATTTCATTACCGTTTCCATCATGGGGAGATGATTTCTTGACCTTGTTACATCATTTTTCAAACAGGATACCAATTATGTTACAATACGTGATATAGCGCTGCACTTTAGCCATTAAATGCTTTTAATTAAACTATATTTCATTTGGAAGGAGGTCCCTAAGAATCTAAGTGTTTTTATTAATGCATGATACAATTTGAACATATCTTAAATCTATTCTGTCTCAATATATAAAGTGATTTAAAAGGCCGCACAGAAAAAATGAGGTAAGACCGAAGGATGAATAACGTAAAAGTAGGGGTGTTAAAACACTATAAGTATTGAATAATAACAAAATCAGCTCACGCAATGAAATGAAACTGATCAGTGGGAACTGAGCGTTCAAGAGAGTCATTCAAAGAAAGTTTACTGCATGTTAAGGGGGTTGAAATGAGTTTCAAACAAACACATCTTGGAAATGTTCTGTTCTGCCACCCCGCTGTGGTGGGACTCAAAAAGACACCGCGGCATATGCAGCGTTTTTATTAAATATTTGTTACCCTGTGGGATCTCGGCCACTCTTTCGATTTTCCTGCTGCCTTGGATCTCTTACCATTTAAAAAATGCATAACTTCTGTGCTAATACAAGCAAATTAGATGAAAGAAAGTACGTTTTTTTTATACATTTGTAATGCAGCATGTCATTTCAAATTGTAGAATTTCTTTCAATTTTCCATCAAAAAATAAAACATGTTTAGATTGTTCACATTTAAAATCACGGTGAAGCAGCAACTGAGTGATCTGAGCAATTGAATGTTTGTGTCTGCGGCTCATTTTTATTTAAGCAAAACCACTGGCCTGATAGCACCATCCATTAGCATGTGGCTAGTTGTACTTTAACATGATTCTACCTCAAACACAAACATCTTGATCTCAGTCCACAGCTGTGCTTGAAGCTGAGTGTTTGCAGGCAGGGATCCACCTGATTACTGTGCAACCCCCCGTGGATCTGCAGAGACTCGAGCACCACGTAAACGTGAGTTCAGAGCAGCAGCAACATCATGGGAAGGAACCAGTCGTCAGGTTGGGGGGTGGGACCTCTCTCAGCTGGCAGGAAACCCGGCTTTTCTGTGGTGAAAGCAGAACATAATTAACCGTACAGTGATATAGTGAAGCCAAAGGCTCATCTTATCCCTCTTTATCTTCCGGCAGACCAACCTAATCATTATGGGCTTTGATGTCACTGCTTTGTCAGTTGCACCTTTGGTTTATCCTGGATCTGAAGGTAAGCTAAATTCCAACTGCTGTCCTCAAAAAATGTTACAACAATCACTAGATCTCTGTTTTTCCTGCATGTTTTGCTTAACGCTGATACTGGACGGTTTAATCGCAAGTCTAAGTAATGTCATTGATACCAGAGACATGTATTTCACCCTGCATGATTTTGTTCATGTTTAACCTCATTTAGGCTCCTGCAGGATACTGTCTCGACATTAAAGACCAGAACAAAAATACGTATTTGAAGTGCATTATTTATTCAGCAGGATCATGATCTGCTAAAGAAAAGCACACACACACATGCATGCATACCATGTGTTGCCATGGGTGACATTTATTTTGTTCCTTTTAGTAATAATTCTTTAAATTGCATTGTACTGCGAAATAATTATTCACTTAAACATACCACTGGGATGCTTTTCAATGTCTTGTGAGTCTTTTGTAATTTAAGGTTTTAGTGCATGTCAGAAACTAGATTAACTAGATTAGATTAAATTCTTGATAAAATGAACTTGTACCATTACTTCCTGTTTAAAGCCAGATTAACTGTCGTTTAGCAGAACCTGTCAATGGTTTTGCTCATAATTTGTATAAAACAATGGACAAAGCCTTAGGTCACATGACCCATTGGTTTTGGAGCCCGTTTTTCTTCGTATGGGGGTCAGCCATGTTGCTTGGGAAGCCAATAATACGCCCACCGTTAAAGGAGCATGAGGCTCCTTTTAAGAAATGAGACTCTCTAGCGCCACCCTTCACCACGACGGCCGTTGGGGGTACTGCAGCCAAAAGTGAAGCCGGCACGGGAGAACGGGGAGAACGCACATGCAGCGTCATGTGACGTCACATCCGCAGCCCAGCGCGGGAAATTCGGGACCGAATTGCAGCACATTTTGCAGCACACAGCCTGTTCAAGGCAAAGGAGAGATACACTAGAGGGCTCATTCTTTTGGGTTTGGAACGCTTCATCTGACATTATTACTAGAAAACTTAAAACGTATACGAATTTTTTTCATAAATCCTGCCACAATCCGGCCTCAAGCTCCTTTAAGTTAGCCAGTCAGAAGAACCCTGCCATACTCTCTGCAGAGCTGCAGTCACACGTTTACAGCGGCATTAACATGTTCAACCGACGGTGAAATCAAAAATGGATGTCGCATTCAGCCAACGCTTGGTTAGTACAAATGGCAGGTCGCTTCGCTAAGCACGGTTGCATGACGACTACCGATGAGGAAGTGACAACGGCTATCCATTGGCTGAGCCAACTGTCAATCAATCATATTAGTAATACACATATTGCTTGATTTAATCTCTAATGGCGAGGTACACAAAAACTCACGCCCCTCAGAGATGTTGTGAACGTGAAATCAAACGATTTAGACCAAAATGGCTTTTTGAACCAGGCTTTGAATATGTTTATTTCTGATCTAAAGTTAGACATTTTAACATGGGAGTCAATGGATATTTACTTGCTAATGTGTTGGCAGGTAGCTGCTCATTTATACCATGACAACTACTTACAAAGCAGCTGACTGCACTGAAGTGATGATCCTGTAGTACTTACAGCCTTCAGGTGATTTGGCATGGCTGTTGTGCAGCTATGGTGGCGAGACAGCAAATGCACATTTGGCAGACTGCCTTTGTCTCCTCAACATGTCATTTAAATCATTGGTGAATCGCGAGGTCGTCAGCATGTTGCTTTCCTCTTAACAGCCAAAGTAATTTGAAGCATTGCTGCAGGTAGACGTTCAACAGTGCGCCAGAGCGCTGTCTGCTTGCAGCCCAAAGGAGATTGTATTATATAATATAGAGATTAGATTAGTCCCAAATGAACAAATATCCAGATGTCCAAATAGTCAAATAGCTTCAGCCCTCATTAAGACCAGGGGCCTGTACTACGAAGCAAGTTCAACATATCCAGCATATCATTTCCTTATCCAGATTCACTAAGCGGGACAATTGCAATCACGCTAAGCGGTCACACGACGGCGGTTATCAACTCGGTATATCAACCCAGGTTTCTCCAATCTGGATATGAGCGCGTGCACATAAAAGGGGCGGTGTTTCCAGCGCATGACCAATCGCAAGCATGGAGAAGTCCGCTGTCAGAGCCGCTTATTTCAGTAGCGAAGAGCAAACAATAATTTTACGGAAATATGATGAGTATAGGCATATAATACAGGCAAAAAGCAACACAGTTGCAGCTGCAAAATGCAGGAAAGACAGCTGGCAAAAGATCGCTGACTGTATAAATGCGTAAATTCATAGGGATATAAACATATATTTGAATATTCTGGGAATCTTAATCTTAAACTGTAAACCATGATCAGCAATATTAAAATAATAAAAGGCTTGCAATATTTCAGTTGATTTGTAATGAATCCAGAATGTATGACATTTTTTTTGTTTTTGTGTTTGCATTACAGAAAATCACAATATTCTAATTTTCTGAGACAGTCTGTATATATTGGTTCTATAACTATTGTTGTTGACCGATAACTTGTGCTGATGCTGTACCAAAGAATTGGGTTTTTTTTATTTATTTTATTTAATTTTTTATTTTTTCAGGAGGGGGGTATTTAGTATTTTAAAGTGACTTCTCAGAATGTTCGAGGGACGAAATTGAAAATCCCTTTTTTGCTATCCCCTTACAAATGCATCTTCCTTTTCATTTCTTCTTGATTTATTTATTTAATTGGTATTAGTTTTGGATTGACTGTACATCGGATTTTGGGTGATGATTTGTTTTATTTATTCATTGATTGATTTATTTATTTTTTTCTCCTCCACCTCTTTTTTCTTTTTTTCCTTTTTTTTTGGATCGTTCATACAGGTACTCATCAGGGAAAGCAAAGGGGTTTTGGTGGTCCCTGAATACGCGTTCTGTTCGGAGGGATCCTCTCACGATCCGCGCACCAAGCTCCACTTCACCAAGCTTCTCTTCGAAAGGGCATGTCATTTTCCAAGAGAGCTGATTGGTCAGTGGGCGGTGCTTTTACACCCGGTGATCTGTATCTCGAACATAACCTGCTCCGGAGCAGGTTAGCGGTTCAGCATAAGTTACCATGGCGATGTGCCCCGCTAAGAAGTGAACCACCGTCGTAGTCCTGAAAACCCAGGGTTAAACCTGAAGTTACCTCGCTAACCCCAAATCCCGCTTCGTAGTACAGGCCCCAGGTTCTCCTGCTAGGTCAAGCTCCAAAGATATGTAATACTACATTTCCCATAATGTAATACTACATTTCCCATAAAGCACCTCGGTGCCATTATTAGACCTTCACAACTTCTTCCTAATTAGATACAACCTACTTTGTATAAACCTCACACAGGTACTGACATTTATCAAGTACAGTATAAATAAAGTACTATATAAATAAAAATAAAAAATGTAAAGTTTCGTTTTTTACAACCTGGACCTTATTTCTGGCATTTTTTATGGTTGTATACTCACCCAGAAAAGTTTGGTGTCATTTGGAGTCCTTCGGAAGATATTAGGAGTTTTGTGCGAGTCGCTTATCCATATAATGGTAGCGAATGGGGGCACAGCGGGACACAGACGATGCAGCGTCTAAATAACACATTATTGCCGCGAAACTCGTTCATTTCTTTTGCCCACTCTTGCTACATCTTAGTCCCCAGGTTTTTATTCAGTTAAACACATAATAACTCACTAACAACAAGGAAATCAGTTTGTAAACAAGACCTCTGAACTCATGACGTCATCTCTGTGCGCGCATCACAGACGCAGCGCCGTGTACAGCTGGAGTTCACTACTGTTAGTTTACTGTTAGTTATTTGAAACATGTCTGAATATTTGTCAAATTCTGAGGTTGTGGACGACGACTTTGAATATGATGGACGTCCTTACCGTTTTCTAGTCTAAGTTACCGTTTTAAGTCTAGCTGTAGCTGGTTGTAAAAAAACGAAACTTTCCCTTTTAGTGACCGGGTTTGAGCAGCATCTGGGTCTGCTGTTACACAGGTTTTTCTTGTGGCTTTCTCTAAAACTAGGCATGTTATCAAAAAGACGGTGTTGAATGACTCCTTTTTCTTTCGACGAGAGCTAAGAAAAAAAAAAAAAAAGCCTGTCAGCTTGTACCAAGGCTGGATTCTGAACTCTGACCTTTTCAGCCTACTTTCACAAGAGCACCGCCCGTGTGTCATAACGTGTTACCGTGAATGATGGCTTCTGTTTTTATAGTGCAGAACTGGAGTCGCTTTTTTTTCATTCCTCCCGTGGCCTGAAAGACCTCTTCTTATATCAGGACGGGACACGAACTATACTTGAGCTTCTTTGCTCATGCAGCCAACTTTCAGTTCCTCTCAACTATAAATAAACAAAATCTCTCGCTAATGGAGTAATTTACTGACACCCGACCAAAGCATTGACAGAACTCCCTCCTGTGGCAAATGTCTGGCATTTAGCGAGTCGATGACATGAGTTATGAAGAGTAGCCGGGGCCTCGCTTACTCTCCATTCTTCTCAATAACAAAAGAGGAAGTGCATTAAAAACTATCATTGATGGGTTGTTGGGAGTCGCAGTCAATGAGCTCTCGGAGTTTAAAATTAAAAGGCTCTTAGGGGGAAAATTGTTTTCTCTAGTCATCCGTCATGTCAGGAAAGGTCTTTTTCATATTGATTAATTAGAAAGTAAAAGGGTAGAAGGAGGAGAAGGGGGAGGGTTAGAAATCCAGTTGTTATAAAATCCTGCTGTACTTATCCTGCCCGGTTGTGAGTTAATGACGCCAGCTTTTGCCTTGACTAAGTGTTATTGCTGCACTCTATAATTTCGTCTTGAAAATGGGCGAGGGAGTGGATCTTCCTTATAGTAATTGAGTATTGATTTGAAAATAAACAGCAGTGAGACTCCCACCCAACTGACAGACCCATCTTTCGGCTGGAATCCACAATAAATGGGCCCCTGGTTGGAGGAAAAGTTATGGATCAGGATGAAACAGTCAAGCGCGCCTTTCCCCCTGCTATCTCTCTTCCAATATATATTGGATTTTAGATAACCCATTTATGAGTCCTGTCATCTAAAACCTATAGTTGTGAGCAGGCAGATGATAAGTCAAGGCTGGGACTTTGTTCACATCTCTGCGGCATACACTGTTGCATTCCCAGAGGGTTCGGTTTTCTTTTTTAAACGTTATGTATCATACAGGAAATAGTACCAGGTGCAGAGTTGGGATGAAACAGAAACCTGACTGAAATGAAATGAGATTCAGAGGCAATGTTAAGCAAATGTTTAATGTCAAACATAATGTATGCTCTGATAAATGCAAAGCAAATCTTGTCGAGCTGTGGGCAAATACCTTTATCTGAGTGTGAGGGGGCGAGAGTGGTAATGGTTCAACAGCTCAGTAAATCAACATAATACCTGGAGTCTAACACTTGTGTCAGGCTGCCCGTTAACCTCCGAGTAATCACTGTTGAACCGCGCCCGCACATCCAACGGTCCACCACCGGCCCCTCCGGAGAGCGAGCGCCCCACTAATGACATACAAACGTGCGATTTGTTTTCATTAACTGCCACTTCACTTTTGATTCAGCGGAAGAAGTGTAGCAGCGTGGGAGGCTGAGGGGGGGAGTCGATGTGAAGGAGTAACACGCTCTCTGCCAAATGACCTCTAGGTTGCTATCAGGCTGCAGAGCAGATTAACAGAGAGATTCGAGGGTCTGCTAATTCCACCGGCTGTCCTCAGAGCGGTGGAGGTGATGTCGAGACGTGCACCCCCCCCCCCGTGCTGTTGCATCGTCATTCACTCCTACCTAATGACTCCCGATTATTATTCACATGCTAATGCTTCATTTGTTATGGATGTGACCCGCGATGTGAGAATTATAGGCCTTTATCTATATTTATCTTGTCAATTATCGATTGCCTTTTCCCTCCACGTGTCATTATTAATTTGACATGCTGTGTCAAGCTCACTGTTAATCATTTTTAAAGAGATATGAGGAGATAAAAATCAATTTTCCATTATCCTTGAGGCTTTTTTTTTCATATTCATCTGACACAGTGGAGGGGGACTTCAGAGATCAGCTATGCATGACTTAGCAGATCCGGACAGAGTAAATAACAGACTAATGTCAGTTTAATAGGAAAGCAGTAAAACAAGGGAAGTGGCGTAAGATTATGTAATAGAAACGCTTATGAAGTATGTGCTGTTCTGATGCTGTTTGGACTTAAAAAATGCAAATTCTGGATAAATGTCACAAACACTTAATGTAAGAGATTTATAATGTAAGAATAATAACTTGTCATGAAGCAAAGAAACGAAGGAACTGCAGTCTAACTCTTTTTTTAGTTTTTGGAAAAAAACAACAAAAAGCCAGGAAGTCCAAGGAGCTATTACCCATCAGAAGGTAATGGTGCGCGGCACTAAAGGGTATAAGGGTTGAAGGATTCATGTACAGACAAGGCACCTTTTGAAGCAGTGACATTGGAGAGCCCATAAAAAGCTGTTGTATAAAATACAGAGGCGTAACTCTGAAATAATAGGATCCTAACTTTCTGGAGGCAGATTTAGCTTTTAGACATGGCAAGAGATGCAGAAACACTAATTGGATACACTTACCAAGGTTCAATAAATGAACAATAAATGGATCCATCTGAAGGGAAAGAGTTCAGAGTGGGGGAAGATGGAGGAAGAACACAACTGCAACTAGAGACTGGATATGCTCACTCCATCATTTAACTACTGACGGAATCACAAATTTCGCTCATATTATTTAATACTGTCATCCACGTGAATGTGTAAGCAAAGAGGAGTTGGAGTTGTAGTGTGAGGTAGCTTTACAGAAGGACCTTTCACAGGAAATGTGAGCAGAATCTGCTGCTGCTCTGCATCGTGTAACCACATGGTGATCAAATCATAGGATGAGCTGAAAAATGATCATTTATTCCCATAAATGAGAACCCCCCCTGTGGGGTTCAGTGGTTCAGGCTTTTCCAATAACTTGTCACCCATCTGTAATATAATATGTACAGGGACTATTGTGACCAGCACAACATAGCTTAAATCTTTACCAATGAGACACGAGTTTATTGGGAGACATGGCTATTTTTACTTGAATGGAAAACATGTGTCTTCCACCATCACTGGCTTCCAGAAACTCACTATAAGATTTATAGCCAAAGCAAGTTGTTTTAGGTCAAGATAGATGCTTTAAATATATGTATATAAACTAAGCACAAACATTAAGGACATTTGTGTTTGGTCGATTTCTTTGTTGTAACAATGCTTCTTGGTAATACATCTTGTACCATTGGAAAGCGTTTTTTCCCTTTCGAATGGAAACAGATTTGTAAGGAACATGCATCTGTGGGATGAGCTGCAGAGCTGAGTTTGTGGATTGCACCCATGAAAAATTGTGTCAAACTACTTATTTTGCCATTGACTCTTGTTTGGTCGATTTGGCACATATTTGCAATTTAACAATGTATCCAATTATCAAAACAGGAGCCTCAGTAGTGTGTGGAACAACACAGCCTAAACAGCCTGGGAACTCCTCATGCTGGTCACACCCTGCTGTGGGATGGATCCCTTCCTTCTACCAGCATTTGTCACAAGTCAGCCAACGTGGTTGTGTTGGTCACTCTGCCACAAACAGCTCGCCCAAGCTGATCCCACGAGTGTGCAGTGGGGTTGATGTCAGGACTGCTGGCAGGTCTCCATCTTCTCCACTCCCAGATTCTGGATGTAGTCTCAGATAATCCCAGCTGTTTGGGGGCGAGTGTTGTCATATTGGAGAATAGAATTTGGCCGTAGACTGTGGATATATTTGATTGCCATTGGTTGCAGTATATTATCTTAATATCTGCATTGATATTGCATCCAATGATGACGGGCCTCGTTTTTCCCAGTGAGGGGACATGCCGCCCCACACCATCACACAGCCTCCACCAAAAGATGTTACTCTATCAGCATAGCATTATCTGCATCTTCTCTAAGCTTTGACCGTACTATCCAACCACCATAGGCATAATATTGACTCATTGCTGGATATAATGTTCCCCCACATGTTCAGGTTCCAGTGCACATGTTGCTGATAGCAGCACAAATGGGCCTTACTGTGAAGGGCAGTCATAGCAAACCTCTTGGCAGCCCTATCAGACCAGAGATTGGCCACAAGAAGTCTGTCCCAGATTGTCTGGGCAGAGACTCCTCGGCCATATCGTCCTGCAAACCTTGACTATAAACCTTTAGAAGACCACAGTACCTAAGTGGTGAAGGAACTGTCTTCCTGGGAAGCCCACTCTGTGGCCCGTCTGACATCCTCTATTATATGAACCTTGTGATGGTACCAGGGCTCACTCCAAACAATGGTACAACTTGTTTTGTGGAACGCCAGCTTGAAGTTGCTCTATGGCGAAGGCCCTATCCAGATCAACCAAACGTGGCATGCGGATTCTTGGAGCAGACACCTACTGACCACTGTAGCAAGGCCTATACTCATAGGTGGATTGGCACCTGATTGGCAGTAATTGGGGGTACGAGAAGCTCAAAACAACAGTGAATAGCAACCAAAATAAGTTGTTTGGCATTGGCAAAGATTTGGCACATTTTTCATAGGCACAATGTCTGGATATGGTGAGGACCCAAAAGAAGCATCAGGCAGATGGGATATCAGTCGCTCATGACCTTTATTATTCACTGCAGTCTTTAACAGTTTATACAGTGGCAGAGTGAAGTCTTGGCTCAGTGATCTTCTGCGAGATCAGAGTATGAGGGAGCCTGGTGTCACTTACTGAAAGCAAAGCCAACAACTGGTGGATTATCTAGCTGGCAGACAGGTCCAGTGGTGAGCTGTGTAGCCACAGAGCAGGTGTGTAACCAGAGGGGGAATAGGCGGAACTGGTGGTCGAAGACAGAAGGCTGAGGTCATATCCAGGGCAGAGACGAGGCAGGCAGGGTGGATAAAGGCAAGGTTGGCAAAGTTTGGCATGACACAAGAACAATGTGGCACTAAGCAGAGACAGGAGCAGGCTTAAAGCCAGGGCTGTCACATGTGTGGAGAGTTGGCCTGATGAGGAGGCGAGGCTCATGGGTAGAGTGGAGCAGAGACAGGAGATGAGCAGACTGTGACATACAACCCACAAACTCAGCTCTGTTGCTCATCCCACAAATGCATGTTCCTTACAAATGTGTCAACATTTAAAAGGGAAATAAACAGACTTGAAAGGCTATAAAACAAGTATCGTAAATGTATTATTATGTAAGTAAAAATTGAGCTGTGCCTATTATTGCAACCTTGAGCTCACCACATTGATTTAGTTTTGTTGTTTTTATTTTGTTTTTAATATCTGTTTATCTAGGAGGTCATGGATGTGACAATCTGAGCAGAGATCCATAGGCCTCTACTCAGTCCACCTCCTTCAGCTCTTCCAGGGGGACACTGAGATGTTTCCATGCCAATCAAGAGATATAATCTCTCTAGTGATTCCTGGGTGGGAGGCAGGACCTCCTAGTGGCATATATCTGAAACACAAGCAACTGAAAGGCATTTCAGGCACCACCTTCGAGGTAGAAGAGCAGTGACTCTACTGTCTCTTGTGAATGACAGCCATCCTTAATGCTGTTCGTCTCAAATGATGCACTTCAGCCGGTAGCTGGTCTTTTCAGGTTGCATGACTCGCTGTCTTGTACGTTGAAATTTCTCTGTTCACATTATGTGTGTGAGATCCGATGAAGGGCCACACAGTACATGATCTAACAGTGGCCGACCAGATTTCATCAACAAAACACACTTACACACATTAGGGGTGGGCGGTACACCGGTGTCATAGTCATCACCGGTGTGAAACTGCGCCATGACATGGATTTTGCAATACCGTCAATACCGTAATAAATCAATTATAAAATAATAAGCCTAAATAAGGCATTAAAAACGTCGGTGATATGCAAGGTTTGCTGCCGTGTTGTGACAGCAAGAGGTGGAAACACAAGCAACCTGTTTCATCACTTAAAAAACACGCACGCCCGTGAATATGAAGAAGCAACCCGGGCCAAAACGAGCGCAAGTGCGACCAGCAGCTGGTCCCGCTGGGACGGCTGCTCCAGCAGCACCAGCGGAGCACGTCCCAAGACTACACAGCTTTCACTGCAGGCATCGTTTATGCTGCTACACCTTACGACAAGAGTAGTAAGAAATGCAGGGCTTAAAGTATTCCGGCACCGTGCCGGATCTCCGGCGTACGGAGTTTTTTTTCTCGGCGTGCGAGTTTGACTGCTTTAAAAAAAAAAAAAAAAAAGGTTTGAGAGAAAAAAAAAAGTTTGAGTCAATCGAGTTCGTCTACCAATGGAATGAGAGGAAAGCAGCTCTGGCTCAACCAAACTAACACTAGCCAATCAGAAGTAGAGCTGGGCGGGTCTTTGACGGCAGCGGAGCGCAGAGCGCTGTTTCAACCTGCTGGAATACCAGTCACCCACTTCAAGATGGAGATAAAATTAATGAATGTCGGTTTAAAAGAATCTTTTTGCCCAGAAGAAAAAAAGAGTGACAAAAAAATACCCATAACCATGTTCTTCTCTCGAAAAAACACACCTGTACCGCGGGCTTTAGAAGAAAAAGACGCTGCAGCGCGAGTCGGAATGCAGCGGCTCAGAAGAGCAGGGAAATACGTGCAAGGCGGTGCTGATCTCCGCAATATGAAGCTTTGTATCATAATTATTAAAAAAAAGGGGTTGCTACTATGTGAATATCACTTATCACGGGTTCTTTTTGGAACGTAACCCTCTCGAAAAACAAGGCATTACTCTATATGAATACTGATGGCATAAACCTGTCAGGTTTTGGATTTAAAATTAAGGGAAATTTTCCACCACCCGCTGTCCAACCAGCCCAACCGAGGTCCAGTATTACATTTTAAGACAGGTTTACAAAATATTTAAAATATAATATAATAAAAATAAATATAATATATATATATATAATAAAAATATATATATATAAAAATATTAACCTTATTCACATAAAGGGACAGGACAGGCTACTCCTCCCAAAACGTACCAAAAAATACCGTGATATTATACCGTCACCGTTCAAAAGATGAAAAATACCGTGATATTAATTTTAGGTCATATCGCCCACCCCTAACACACATGCAAGAACAAGGTTAAGGGAGTGGATTATCGGTGAGGCTAGTCGATATTGTTTGTGGTACTGAGAGAGTTAAGTTGGTAAAAGTTCTCATTTGCTTTGTTAGTTTTACCTTCAGGGTTTTACATCATCACGGCGACTTCACTAGATGCCCTGGACCCTCATTGGCTGTAGTTGCTACAGATTCTCCCGTTGGCTCCAGGTATTCGGTTTGTTTAATATCTGTTGGTGTTGGCAGCGAACTGTCAAAAACCCTTGCGGGCGCATCTTTGAAGAGTCTTTGAGTCCTCCCCACATAATGATTAAGTGATGACTTGCAATCACTGACTGCTTGCTGATTTCCCAGCAGCGCATCAGCGAGCTCTGTGAGTGACAAATCCAGTTTAAAACCGTCTAAAAGAGTCCCGATGGTGATCCTTCCTTGAAAGACACTTACACCACCCGCCTCAACCGGAAAGCTACCTCGATTGCGAGCGACACCAGCCACCCCGCACACAGTCTGTTCAGCCTCCTACCCTCAGGTAGAAGGTAGAGGAGCCTCCGTTGCCGCACCGCCAGACTCAGAAATAGCTTCACACACCAAGCGGTCAGGAAGCTAAATTCTCTCCCCTCACTCCCCCCAGCCAGTTCCTCCAAACTGACAGGGAACTGAACTGAAATCCCCCCAAGCCCCCTATGAACACTCAGGACTTTTCTGCTGCCTTTACAAAAGGGCCTTTTTGCACTACAATAACCTAACTTACACTAACACAGAAACTTATGCTGCTACTCCTGATCAATACTTGCACTGTCAATGTCCAAATACACCCTAAAGAATGTTTATTTTTTTACAAAAATTGCCTTTTGCACTACCATCTTAGTACTAGTAAATGTTGTATTTATGCGAACTTTTTAGGAAATGTCTATCTGTTGTGCCTGCGCACTTTATATGTTTCACCGAGGAAAGTGGGAAACGTCCTCTCGATTCCTTGTATGTCTTGACATGTGAAGAATTGACAATAAAGCTACTTTGACTTTGACTTGACTAGTCCTGCTCGGAGGAAGCTTTGTTCTCCCACTTGTGTTTTATTTGCATCTCACTACCCACCGCTCATGACTGTAGGCAAAGGTTGGACAATAACGTTAAGAGTTCTAAAAGCAAAACAACCTTGTACTTAAAAAAAAAAGAAAACCAGAAAGGATTGTTTAATCTAAGTAAATACACGCCACTGAAGTACATCAGAAATCATGTACATTACCTGCAAAAGGTCAAAGTTTCTCACAATGTTTGTTATAGAAAGTGGTTCATTTAGTCATTTTCCTAAAGAGGGAATAATGAACCCTTTAGTGTGAGTAAATCCTTGTCACCACCCTCTCCCTCAGTCATGAACAAATGATACTTACGATTTATTTCACACACCGGAGCCGGGGTTTGATTTTCCCCGTCTGCATCAGGCCAGACTCTATTTAGCAGTACTGTCAGAAAAGCCCTGTCGATGGGCTAATCTTTGACCCGCTGACAGCTGTGTCCTCTTCCAAAATGAACACAAATTCTCTCAGACCAGCCTCTCCTCTGGCTCAGATCAATACTGCTCTGATAAGCCAGGACACCTTCCAGGAGCTGCAGGGTATGAGGAAGGGCTCTGACATATCATGATTTGAGCTTTAATTACTTGGCACATGCAGTTGACTCCAGTGCATAGCGGTGTGTGTGTGTCTGTGTGTGTGTATGTGTGTGTGTGTCCGTGTGTGTGTTTGTGTGTAAACATGCAAGGACATGAGGACCTAAATTGGGAATGATTATGAGTCACGTGCAGTTACACACAAATGAATATGAACAACACCCTGTGTACTGACCTTTTGTGTGCAGACTTCATATATTTGCTGGGTTTCTCGCAATATTTGACTTTTTAAAATGTTTGTAATGTTTAATTGAAGATACAACAAAAATAGATAGCAACATAGATAGCAACAATGTACAAACTGGAGCGACACCTGAGTAGTTTTACTTTCACATTGCTCAATTTAAAGGAGCTTGAGGCTCCTTTTAAGAAATGAGACTCTCTAGCGCCACCCTTCGCCACGACGGCCGTTGGGGGTACTGCGGCCAACAGTGAAGCCGGCACGGGAGAACGGGGAGAACGCACATGCAGCGTCATGTGACGTCACATCCACAGCCCAGCGCGGGAAATTCCGGCCCGGAATTGCAGCACATTTTGCAGCACACAGCCTGTTCAAGGCAACGGAGAGATACACTAGAGGAATCATTCTTTTGGGTTTGGAACCCTTCATCTGACATTATTACTAGAAAACTTAAAACGTATACGAATTTTTTTCATAAATTCTGCCTCAATCCGGCCTCAAGCTCCTTTAAAAGAAAAGGAAAATTTATTGAATATTACGATAACGACTTTCATGAGCTGAGAACAAGAAAATCGTTTCTCTCTAAGATCATTGCTTGTGTCCTTCCTTCTTAGCATTGTGTTATCACACCTTCACTCTCCAGACCAGCAAACATTTAATTGTTGAGGTTGCCACACCTGCTAATGATCATTTTATTACGGGAAGATGATTAGAATCATCCAAACGATTTTGATTCCTATCAAAGGAGCAAGGAGGGGTATGTAGTTCTTCCCAATCGTTTTTTAATAAATACTTAAGATTATTCTGTATATTGTTGTTCGTGCAAGGTTGTATTTGCCAGACCTGGCCTGGTGTGATCACATGAAAATAATGAAGAGGGTACAACACCTTTTTCACATCAGTCTGGTCATTTTCAGACTAACATCTAATTTGTTATTTCTGCAGCACGCTTCAGGCCTCTGGCTAGCATGGCAGAATGCTGAATACATCAGAAAGGAGCATGGAGCATGTGCATTATTCTTGCAGCCTTCACATGAACAGCTCTTACCATTCTGGTAAATTCTGGTAAATTGAGTTTGTGACGTCAGGAATTTCTTAACCTTAAAAACGGTACCGTCCCTAGAAACATAATTTTTTCTTGCATCCCCATCCACGCTCCTGTAGGGTGGCTTTAAAACTATAAGATTAAACTTCTCCTTCTTATTCTTGTCCTCTTAATTCTGCTTTATCTTCAAAGATCAGCTATAAGCCCCACTTTTCTCAACGGGCCACACATCCCTCAGTGACAGAAATACTATTTCCTCCTCTTAAATAGGCTCGGGAGTTAAATCCAACAGGCTTTTCTCGCATCTGTTTTCCTTGGAGAGTATTACACTTTAACTTTATGAGGCTTCTTACCGTGAGGCTCTTTCTAATGATAGTGACCCTCAGACGTCATTTGTTCCCGTTTGTAATCTAAGCTCTTCAATGGCAGACTTGCTTTATTCAATTTCTTTATAAGGCTTAAAAGAGCTTACTGTTTGACAGACCCGGCTGCCCGGGTAAAATATTGCTATTTTTATGGTCGCGAAAAACACAAACACTTACAGTCTCAATTATCGTTAAGTCACAATAGTGGAGCGTGACCCCTACATACCAAAACTGTTTGAGGGGAGCACATTTAGTATTTAAATATTTCAAGGCCTTGTTTAAAATCAGTATTATGGCTTTGTGCCGTTCACGTCTGTTGCTACAGCAAATGCAGCACAACTGAAGATGGATGGAGATGGAGGACAGGAGGTCAAATAACTCCTTTATCTGGGTCTGTGATGTCACAGAACATCAAAAACCTCAACCCTTTTCTCACAACTGATTAGATTAGATTAGATCTTTCTTAGTCATTCAGTACGTTTACATGCAGCAATTCAATCTGATTTCTGATCGTATAAGACATCGTTCGGACTTTTAAACTGCATGTAAACACCTCAATCCGATCTATTTCGGACCTATATCGGACATTTAATAATCGGATAGCAACACCTAGATAATTCGTTCAGAGTCGGAATTTTAACGCCATGTATACGGAGACATCGGATATTGCTGTTTGTGCATGCGCAAGAATTTCCTCTGGGGCTTCACCCGGAAGTGAAAGAAGACAGCGCGTGTTAAATAGTTGTTTAAACACCTTTAAAGAGATGGCAGAAGCTTCAGGACACCGGAGCAGATAAAAATAAAGTGGAAAAATATACGGAAGGCGTACATTGGCGCCAAATAAAACAGGTCAACTGGAAGTGGCTCTTTGTTGGAATGGTTACCATGGTTACAGCGCCACATAGTGTCACGGAGTCAGCCATGCATACTCAGACAAGTGATTGGGTCTTCTGGATGTTTATCTGATACAATCAGAAATCAGATTTCTTTGCTGCATGTAAACGTACTGATTGTTATACAACAATAAAATGAAAAGTGCCATAAGTCAGTGCTAAAAAATAAATAGATAACTACTTGAGTATATAAAAACATTTACACACAACATAACATAAAACAAATAACTGATTAAAATCAATAAACAATTAAAAATAGCCTACAGATGTGCACATTCCTTCATATCAGTTTATAGTTTGTTTTTGAGTAGATTGAGTTTTGTTACAGCTGTAGGATAAAACTGTCTCTGAATTGGTTTGTTCTAGTTTTTATTGCTCTGTCCAGGGTGAGAAGCAGGGGCGTTTCTTGGGACTGAGAACATTGGGGGCTGAGCCCAGACCCTTATAGGGAAGCCTATGGGATCTACCTGGGGAAAAAAGCTCAATGCTTTCTTGAGCCTTATTGCGTCTTGTCTACAGCCAAACACTGCCAAAATGTACCAGAATGAAACATATTATATTGATAGAAACAGGATGATTCACTTATAGATAACACAGGAATTAAAGCAAAAGAGGTTGCCACCTTTCAGAAATAGAAATAAAGGACGCCCCGATTTCAGCAGCGCAGGAGCCAAAAAAAAGCCCCAAAACTGCATAAATATGTGTTTATTTTATATGAAAAAACGTGTTCTTTAATAGCATTGAACTTGCATGACTGTACATACAGCCAACCATAAAGCAGCTGAAATAGCCTCCTATGCTCTGTATGTCCACATCAGCCAAGGTGTAGAATATTGCTTCAGGTGAAGAATATGGGGTAAAAGTTAACTTATTTCAATAATTCAACTAGAATATGGTGTAAAAGTTAACTTATTTCAATAATTCAACTATAATATGGTGTAAAAGTTAACTTATTTCAATAATTCAACTAGAATATGGTGTAAAAGTTAATTTATTTCAATAATTCAACTAGAATTTGGTGTAAAAGTAAACTTATTTCAATAATTCAACTAGAATATGGTGTAAAAGTTAATTTATTTCAATAATTCAACTAGAATATGGTGTAAAAGTTAACTTATTTCAATAATTCAACTAGAATATGGTGTAAAAGTTAATTTATTTCAATAATTCAACTAGAATTTGGTGTAAAAGTTAACTTATTTCAATAATTCAACTAGAATATGGAGTAAAAGTTAATTTATTTCCATAATTCAACTAGAATATGGTGTAAAAGTTAACTTATTTCAATAATTCAACTAGAATATGGTGTAAAAGTTAATTTATTTCAATAATTCAACTAGAATATGGTGTAAAAGTTAACTTATTTCAATAATTCAACTAGAATATGATGTAAAAGTTAAATTATGTCAATAATCCAACTAGAATTTGGTGTAAAAGTAAACTTATTTCAATAATTCAACTAGAATATGATATAAAAGTTAATTTATTTCAATAATTCAACTAGAATTTGGTGTAAAAGTAAACTTATTTCAATAATTCAACTAGAATATGGTGTAAAAGTTAATTTATTTCAATAATTCAACTAGAATTTGGTGTAAAAGTTAACTTATTTCAATAATTCAACTGGAATATGGTGTAAAAGTTAATTTATTTCAATAATTCAACTTAAAAGGTGAAACTAATATATTACCTAGTCTTATTACATGCAAAGCAAGATATGCTGAACCTTTGTTATAATTTTGATGATGGAATTTTTGAATTATTGATTTCATAAAATATTCTCTAATATATTTTCTATTTGGGGTTTTCATAAACTGTGAGCCATAATCAGAGAGCAGTGTCTTGCTGGTGCAGCAAACTGCTGGACGCAGATGCGTGACGGACACTGGCTGATTGTGGTTCTGCGTTGCACCAAAGCAGAGCTTACGGCGTATAGTAAGCAGGGACACGAACGTACGGTGCGCGTCGCCGGGTACCCTACGCCGTCGATTTAACGCAGAACCATAAATCAGGCTTAACGCGGGCGAATTTGTCAGTTTTCTTTTCGTCTTTTCAACTGAGCACGCAAACACAAACTGAGGATGCAATGCTTGCTTATGCACCATCGTAGAACCGGGCCTGGCATAATATATGTCCGTATTGGTTCAATACGGAACTTTTAATTCCCAATTCCAAACCCCTACCTGAAGGTGAAGCTCGATTCCTCCCTGCAGCGCTGTCTGGCACATAGAAAGATCTGGGCACAGACGCAGCAGGTCCTGTTGTCCCGCCACTAAGATTTTGCTGGCCTTAATGTTTCCTGTGGTTTATTTTGTTCATTATTGTTAAATTTAGTGTTGATGTGTGTGTGTGACAGACGTGTGTATGGGGGGTTAATGAAAATACGGGACAAATCACGTCCCGTATTAGTTCAATGCGGACGCAATCCATCTCTCTGATTGGTCTTGGTGTCTCGACGTCATCCTCTGTTGCATTCACTGATAATGGAAAACTACAACTTCTTTAGTGACTCGTAATGTACAGTTATGATTTTTTTCTTCTGAAGTTGAATTATCCGGGGCTAAAGAAAAAACGTCCGGGGCTGAAGCCCCGGATGCCCAGGCCAGGCGACGCCACTGGTGAGAAGTGTCCTTTGTGATCTAGTTATGATAGTGCCTTATGTTCCTGTCAGAGCTCTCCGTTCTCAGAGTGCAGGTTTACTCGTAGTTCCTAGAGTATCTAAATGTAGATTTGGAGGGCGGGCGTTCTGCTATCAGGCGCCACTACTATGGAACCAACTTCCAATCTGGGTTAAGGGGGCTGACACCACCTCCACCTTTAAAACTAAACTTAAAACATTTCTGTTTAGTAAAGCCTATAGTTAGTGTTTAGTAAACCTCTAGCTGGTGTTGGTAAATCTCTAGGTAGTGTAAACTTTAGTGTGTCAGAGTCGCTCCTGTGGTTTCTTGTGCTGGCCCCCCCCTTCTCCTCCCTTTTCTCTCTTTTGTCCATGTTGCAGCATCCTTTGCCGGACACCGGAACCTGCAGGTGGTCGTGGGTGGCTTGTAGCTTGCATTACGGAGCACAAGTCTTTCCCCGACCCTGCACCCCAACCTGGGACTTGCTGATTGGGCCGGAGCTTCGGGAGCTGCGTGCTGGCCTGCGGTCCCCACCCCTGGTCATCCCGTTGCTGCCCCCCCCTTCTCCTCGCTTTTCTCTCTTTTGTCCTGCAGGTGGCCATGGGTGGCTTGTAGCTTGCATTACGGAGCACAAGTCTTTTCCTGACCCTGCACCCCAACCTGGGACTTGCTGATTGGGCCGGAGCTTCGGGAGCTGTGTGCTGGCCTGCGGTCCCCACCCCTGGTCATCCCGTTGCTGCTTCCACCTGCCTGCTGTGCTGTTGCCGTCCCTGACCCACCAGTCTGGCCCTCGGCAGGAGGGTCCCCCCTGATGAGCCTGGTCCTGCTCAAGGTTTCTTCCCTCCTAAAGGGGAGTTTTTCCTTGCCACTGTTTGGCTTAAGGTTTTTCTCCCACTAGGGGAGTTTTTACCTGCCATTGTTTATGTAATAACTGCTCGGGGGTCATGTTCTGGGTATGGGTCTCTGTAAAGCGTCTAGAGACAACTCTGTTGTATTAGACGCTATATAAATAAAATTGAATTGAATTGATCTGTTTTGCCTTTTTTAATACAGCGGTTGTGCAAGTCCTCCAGTGAGGGGAGAGGGACGATGATTTTTTGGGCTGTACTCACAAACCTTTTGTAGAGCCTTCCTTTGAGCCACCGTGCTGCTGGTAAACACAGATGCAGGACGTCAGTCAGCTCTCCGTGGAGCACTTGTAGAGACACCAGCAGTTTTTCCTTGATATTGTACCATCTGAGGAGCCTCAGGAAGTACAGTCTTTGCTGGGCCTTTTGTCTCAGCCCAAAGGTGTTCAGGTTCCACGTGAGGCCCGGCTCAATACGGACCCCCAGGAAACAGAAATCAGCTTCCCTCTCCACAACGTGGCGTGAAAGAGAAAATGAAATACATCCTGCAAACCGAAGAAAAGAAAACTTATTTTAGTGTATAATTGAAGAAACTGAAACCGGCTTTTATTTCGTCGTGGAAATTGTGTATTCATTCTTTAAACGGCTTTTTGTTGTGATTTCAATATGATTTTAAGTATTTATGATTCTATTACATTTTTGTATGACGTTATTCAGTTTCAAATATTTAATTCATCTCTGCTGAATTGGCACAGAAAGACATTAGTCATCACATCACTTGTCTTTTTTTGTTCATTTAAGTCTTTTATGGTTCATTTTGTGCAGAAAAAGCTTCTATTCTGTCAAAACCGAAACCACATTTGTGTTACAAGGCTAATCCATTTCTGACGGCGCCGCTGATTCTTCCAGTATAATAGGACCCTGAGCCCCTTTCTTTTGAGTGTGTTTGTGTGTGTGTGTGTGTGTGTGTGTGTGTGTGTGTGTGTGTGTGTGTGTGTGTGTGCGCGTGAGAGAGAGAGAGAGAGAGAGGGTGTGCGTAAGAGAGAGAGACGGAGCTTTTACCACACAGCCTTTGCCAAATTCATTTGACTTCACACAGAAGTCCATTTATTAAATCTTTAATTGGCCCTTTTATTATGTATGCCTATAAAGATCATAATAGAGATGTAAATTAATGAAATTCTGCTTTCTTACTAAGCTCATGAATTTCCATAACTTTGCTATTTCAAAGGAAAGCTGTTCAGGTCGAGTCTGATGTTTTATTCACATGAAAATGTTCATGCGGTTTAATTAACTAAATATGATTTATAACATTCCCCGAATCCTCCAACATTCTCATTAGGAATATACAGCAGTCTTTATTAGGGTACTTGTGGGGTAATCAATAAAAGTAATTAAAGAAATTCTGACCTTTTTTTAGTCCGAGGGCATTTATACGGCCTTAAAATAGCACGGGGGTTTTGAGCAGACACGCGCTGCAGGCGATACATTACAAAGTGGTCAAACTTCTTCTTAGAGGAGCAACATAATATCATACGGTGGAGGAAAGAAGAGGTGGCATAATGGGAAGTTTTTAGCGGAGAGGGTTTGTGTGCTGATAAGTGGCAGATAGAGGTTTTACACTTGGCTGGAGCATGTCGGTAATAGCTCCAGGAGCAGCATGTGGACTGATTCCAGTAGAGAAGACTGGGGGAGAAAAAAAATAAAAAAGTAAAGGTAACATGTCTGAAGAGGGTGACGCCCAGCTCTGGAAGAGTGCAGGTCTACGGAGGGGAGCTCCTGCAGCGAACAGATGTACCAGTCACAGAAGCTGAAGGTGCAGTCGCTCGTTTTTCTCAAAAGTAAAAGTGGAGTTCTTCAAGTTTTGCAAAACAAACTGAGAATCAGTGGTGAGACGATTCATTTCGTTGCTTCATCATACAGGTGACAGGGTAAGAGAATTACAAACTTTGTGTTTGGTGACAGCACAAAGGGAAATATAAATACAGGCCTTTCGGGGAGGTTGTACAAGCTGTGTGTCGGTGTGGCCTCGTTGTGACACGAAGAGTCGCAAAGATCCAACTGTTTCCATCTCTTAGGACAGGGGTTAAAAGTTGCCGCTGCTGCAAACGATTTCCATCAGTTGTTTTCCAAAAATATCATATTTGAGATCAATGCAGCAACACATGTTTAACATCAGACTGTTTTCAAATATTTATTTTTTTTAAAAGGATGGGTATTTTAAATTATAAAGACACAATAAAGATTTTCAGTTCATGGTCCTGCGGCCTCGGTCTTCACGAGAGTTCAGAACTAACAGAGTAGGCATGATAATGACTAAGTTTTCTGCAAATTTGTAAAGCTTTATTTGTAAAGTCTTGTATCCATTAAAGCCCCAAAGCCAAGAAATGACAAAAACATTTGATACCAATGGCGCTTTTCCACTAGTACCTACTCAGCGCGCCCCAGCTCGGGACGGCTCGTCACGCCTCCACCCGCTTTGTCCTCGTTTGTTTTTCCACACCCAGGTGAGAAGTGGGCGGGTTGGGGTGAAACTGCTGTGACGTACTCGATTGCGCAACCCCTTTGTTTGTGTCGGCGTTGATGAGAAATCAGCTGGAGCGCGAGCAGCTGAGAAAAAAACAGAGCTCCTGGTGGATCTGATCGTTCCTTATCGCCCGTCTACATCCCTTTTTTAATTCTCTCGTCAGCCACCAGGTTTATGAACATCTGCACCTCAGAGTTGGATCACCAAACAGACGTTTGCGCTGTAAAATAAAATCGCTGCGAGCCGCGAGTCGCTCTCGCGCTGATTCTGATTTGATTTTGATTTGATTTGTTTATTTGCACAACATAAAAAAACGGTACAAAAGTTGAAATGAACATAAAAGCATGAAAATATGTGCAGGTGAGAAAGGAAGCCCTAAATGGGCTTATTCAAAGTTCTCACCAAGAAAATACATTGTATTGAAATAATAGCAAGAACAAAAAACAAAAAACAAAAAAACAGCAAACACTTCTCACTTCCTGATTCAAACGTCTGACGGCCCCGCCCCCCGACCAATCGGTGGCGTGTAGTGTGATGACGTCAGATCCAGGGCCGACTCAGCACGCTTAGAACCTCGGCAGCCTCGGTACGGAAAACGTATCTGCTTGGCACGGCTCCACCCGCCTCGGCCTGTAGTGGAAAAGCGCAAGACGGGGGCGTGGCGAGTAGAAACGCGCAGAGTAGGTACTAGTGGAAAAGGCCATAATGTCCACATGAGAGGAGCAGCAGCTCAGTCCATCAGGCGTCGGGCTGCAACCACAGCTGTCGAAGACTGAGGATCTGTGAGAACATGTGAAAAGACACACTAATCCTTCTTTCACCTTAAAATATCACTTTTATTTGAAGGACTATAGTTCTCACAGTTGGGCTAAAACCACCCAAAGTAATCTCCTGTCCCGGGCGTCTCCTGCGAGAACTTGCAACGGTTTGCAGGTTTGAATGATGGTGAACCGGCCCACAGAGGAACAGCAGACATTATGGCCGCGGCTAATGAGAGTAATGACAGGAGACGTGCCATAAAACCAACTTGACCTGTGCACCTGTAAGGGAACCTTTTGAGCCAGAAAAATTGCAAAGTTTCTTTTGCGCCGCTTTAAATCTGTAAACTGAGGATGACAGAATAAAAAAGGATTTTAAACTGTCACCATATGAGCTGCATTGTGAGTAATATGCTGTTATAGAGGAAATAATTATTCTTCTGTGTTCCTATCAGTGGACAACTAGTGTATTTTTGTCTCCAGGATTAACACTTTCCTGCCAGTAGTCCTGAGGTCCTGTTGATTGAACACACAAGCCTTCCCACCTTTGTGTTTCCAGCCACCCCTGAGTAAAGCGTAGATTCACTACATAAGACCACGTCAGTAAACTCCACTAACCCCAGTGCTTCAATTTCTCGAGGTCTGAGATGCATAAATTAGTTGATGAAAACTTTCTTTTTTTTTTCCGCCTCTTTCCAGACAGCAAACATTACAGTCAGCACTTCATCTCGGGGCCTTAAGCACAGCGTCCAGAAGTGCAGCCATTTGCACTTTTTATAAGCTTTATCCCCACCTAGTTATTCTCAGATCTGCTACTAAATTTGTCCCTCATTCCGTTTCCCTAAGCTTAAGCCGTCAGCCCAGTAATACAGCTTCAAGAGCACATCTCCCACTGACTTATTTATTTATATACGTGTCTGCCTTTGGTTGAGGCCGCCGTACCGCTGCGGAGCAGCGCGGTATGAGGTGAGGAAGGAGAAATTCTGCTTTAGTTCACGCTGTCTAAGTCTCAGTGGTGTAGCTTAGCTTTAAAGCAGCCTTTCTGATGCTAGCCAAGGTCATTTTGATAAGTAAAAATGCAAACACTTCAAAGATTTCTGCGTCTGAATGCAGTGAAAGATAGTTTTAGGGCCAATCCCAATGTTCACCCTACTTTCTACCACTAGCCCTCACCCACTACCACTTCACCCTCAAAATGAAGCCACAAGCGGTAGGGCCCTTGTAATGTTCCCTAGGGATTGGGACACCACTTGCTACGTCACTGCATGGTTTACGTTCGGGTACGTAAGTGACTGTGTAGTTACGTTTGTACATACGTCACACCATATCAGGAAGCCGAGAGCTAAAAGCTGTTTTAATTTCAGCTGTAGCGCTGTTAATATGCCACTTTATTAAGTTTTAATATTTTTTCAGGCGTAAAAGTAACCGTTAAGATCCCCAACCTGGGCTCAGTTTATCCAAATAACGCCTGTTAAGAAATTTGCTCCGATGTTTTTGGGGATGAGAAGAGCCACCGGCTCGGGAGCAGATCGATGCAGAGCCTATGGCGTAGGTTCTGCATCAATTTAACGCGGAACCATAAATCAGCCTTTATTCTGGCGAGATCTGAAGATACAACGCAACAACGGGCAAGCGAGTGATTATGTACATTCACTGAGTGAATATTATGAAAGTAAAATATATATTTCTCGCTAGAAATGTAATCAAAATGCATTTTTATGCAGAAACTAACTCAAAATATTGATTTTCTTCACTAAAAATGAGATAATGTCCACCATGTTTTTTTGTTTGATTCAGTCTGCAAATGACGTAAAGCATTCTTGGAATTTTTCTGGCCCTCGGTCAGCGAGTTCATCTGAAATCCCTCGCTCTGAAGGGCTAGATTCATACACACTAGCCCTCGTTATGGCCACTAGCCCTAGATGCAAAGAGTAATTGGGACACCACTACCCTCACAGGAACGCGCAAAGTTTAGGGGTAGGACTGAAAAGTAGGACTAGGGGGGGGGGGGGTTGGGACTGACAAAGAGATCGAAACAAGTGTTTAATGTTGCGCTATAACACTGGCCAAGAAATGACGAAATTGTGTCCGTGGTCACAAATGATCTCTCATCCTGTCTGACTTGTGACTCCAGAATCTCACTTGTGACTCACACTGGCTCGCTTCTTTTCTGCTATTTCAACTGTTCAATGAGAAGTGAAACGTTGTCACCTCAAAGAACATCTTCCTTGCTGTTAGGTATCTTTAAAGAGCAGAGGGTCCGTTGGCCCCCCGGGAGAGCGCGCATGTGACAGAACGTTCCCGCTACCTGCAACGCTTCAAGTTTTATCCTCACCTCAGAGGTTAAGTTCTTTCAGCGTGAGGCCTGACGGCGGATGATTTCGCTTCGGTATTTCGCATCTGATGCCGTTCCTCCGTCAGAACCGCAGTGACAGGGTATCCGGGTGGCCGCGGGCTGCGAGGTACGGCACCAGGCTCCACCAGAGCGCCCGCGGCCAACCGAAGGAACGCACGTCAGGACGTGTCAGCCGGCATCGCATCACATTTGCCTCCCAGCGAGGCAAAGGTCTCTGGCCTGATCACTTCATATAATAGACAGGATGAGAAGCGTTGACCTCAATATGAAGCATCCTTTCCACTGAGAGGGCTGAAGCCATCTTGATATGTGATGGAATTCACCTTGATGAAGATGCTCACTTACTACACACCTAAAAACAGGACCACTCAATATTAAATTAATGCCGGATTTTAGGTATTAAATTGAGATGCTGCACAATTGCTATAGTATAGGATGTTGGTGTCACGCCGTGGTGGGGTTGTCTTGTCTTGGGTCTTTTTTTTTGTCATTTCCTGTTTTATTTTGAAAGAAGTAACTCTCCTCTTGTTTCAGGTCACTTGCCCTTCCTCATGTGTCACCGATCTGATTTCCCTGATTCCCGATCGTGTTCACCTGCTCCTCATTACCCTCATATGTTCAAATATTCTGCGTCTCCCCTGGTCTTGTGCCAGTGTGTTCATCTTTGGTTCATGTGCGTTCACCCCAGCCGTCTTCACAGTTTTTGGATCACAGTCATTGCCATAATTCTTATCGGTTTCCTCCAAGTGAGAGATTTTTGTTTGTAAGTTGTATATCTTAGTTGAATTTTCTAGTTAATGTTTGCATAGCCTTTTGGTTCCAGATTTTGATTTTTGTTATTGATTAACCCTGCTTCTTCGTGAAGAAGCACGTTATAGATAATATTTCATAGCCTGCTTTTTTCTCTGCCTTGGAATTAAACCGGAATTACTATTAAAGACTCTGATACCCTGCATCTGCATCCTGTGTATAAGCCTGGTTGTGACAGTTGGTCCACTATGATTTTTTTTTTTTTTTTTTTTAAAGGGGCTAGAACTTTTCTGAAACCTTTATCTCCACTTCACACACTATATTGAGAAATCAAAACCTGTAGCCGCATAGTATTATGTACTTCAGGTATGTTGCGGCTATAGGTATTTTTATTTTACTCAGAAGTGGTAAGATACAACATTTAAAAAAAAAAGCAACTTCTCAAAATAATAAACTTTTTCTGTTAGTTGGTTTACGTAAAAAATCTGTTTATGCCCATCAACTCAAATGAAAACTAAATGCCGTCTCTGTCCTGAAATCTTTACATTTCTCAAGAAAACCCATCAAACTTGTCCTGAATAATTTGATATAGGAGCGGTTTTTGCAGTCACAGTAAGAGGGGCAATATAAAGAGCAGTTTGGGGCTACTTCCTGGTCGAAGACAAAAGATCTGGCCAAAGATATGTCGTGGTGGTAACTAATAGACTGTCTAATAATAAAAAAGGAAAGTAATTGTGTATGTGACCCACTGAACCTGTGGGGGGTTGTATGGCAGAATATGAGCCGCGGTAAAAGGGATGAAATAAAAGATACTTTTGGTCAGGACTAAGATTACGATTACCCAAAGTCCTCCTGGGAATGTGGCCCAGATCAAACAGCTGAAGCTCCAACCAAAAATGGTCTTTGTCCACATTAAACCAAATCTCTGGTTTGTTTAAATGTGTTTACATTGTCCGATTGATTTTGACATCGTAGGATTTTTATGATGAGTTCCGGCTAAAACTGGAAGGCAGAAAAATTAAAGTAAAGCAGGCCGAGTTCATGTTTATGTCCTTTTCTGTTATAAACTCCTTCATCTTAGGAGTCTCTCTTAACAAAACTGCCTTTTGACAACGTTTTCACATAATGAGGACATTCATTTGACAAATTTTGAGCTTAATGTAGAGAATAACTACTAAAACTTCCATAATGATGTGTGATAATAATAATGTAAAACAAAATCCTCTCGTTCTGTTTTTGTCCAGAACCCAGCAGCATGCTGACACCGAATTACTCATCACTCTAAACCCGACAATGTCAACTTTTTTTAGCATAAAATGTAGCAGGAAACCGAAGCAAACTTGATCGAATGTATCCAAGCAACAACATGAACCTTGATTCAGACTCTGTTGCAAACTTTCAGGTACAGAAATACCGGAAAAAGCTACATGAGGTATAAAATTCAGGCTTGCACCCACCTGAGACACCTGATAGCTGACTCAGAGACAAAAGTAGGGGCTTTCTCATTTTCTACCCCCGGCATATCAGTTACTACCACTGAGTTATGACTAATCGTCATCCAAGACAACGCCTGGTAGCTTCTCAAAAACACATTTTTTGGGCAACCAGTCATGACTTCTGGGCAGAGACTTAAGTGTTGAGCCTTCAAAATGAATTTGTAGGGTGTATTGAGGGTTAATGATATGTATATTGTACTTTACATAACATAAAAAATAAAAGTTTAAAAGCAAAATTAAAGGGACAAAAGGTATAAAACAAAATAAATGCAAGAAATAAAAGTTCCAGTGCATTGTGGGAGATAACTGAAATGCAGCAGTAAATAAAAAGGTTTTCAATCTTGGCTTAAAGCAACTGAGAGTTTTGGCAGCCCTGATGCATTATGGGAATTTGTTCCACAAATGAGGACCATAAAAGCTGAGTGCTGCCTCACCGTGTTTGTATGGATTAAAAATAAACTACACAGCACCTTTACTTCAGCCAGTGTTGCTGTTTTATTAGTGAAAACCTAAGCTATAATAATAATATATGGAATCAAATATAACAGACGTATAATAAAACAATTAATAAATGTTGAAAATTTTAAAAAACTGGATAATATTGAGTGCTTTGTCATTAGCAATATCTTCCATCCATCCGTCCCTCCATCAGTTATTAATCGCAGCATCTGCCTATTCAGGGTCACAGTGGTCTGTTGGAGATTTTCTATCTCTCTCTAGGGAAATATTGGATATTTTAGAAGGAAAATAAGAGCATTACACTTTTTTTTTTATTTGATAATTTTTTTAGAATTCATTAATTCCGTTTTTCTTGGTGAAATAAATGGTTTTAAATGGCCTTCGGCTGTAGGTTAATGATCGTTGAATGCAGCTCGCGTCAGATGTGAACATAGATAAATGCCGGCATCCACACGTGCTACATAAAGGGAGGAATGATGATGAATAGGAGCCTCTGAGTTAGTGCGCTGCCAGCCTTCACGCAGGTGCTGCGTCTTGTCAACATTAACTAATGAACAGTGGGGATACACTTCTGACAGCATCTCCTCTGCAAGGCCTTTGCAGTTGAATCACTCCTTCTATGAAACTGTAAATGAGCATCCTCAATCATGTTGTGTGCCGGCGCAATAACGTGTGCATTTTTGAAAATGATATTTAAATGGACTACATGTATAGTACCAAGGTGCTTACATCTACGGCTGAGATCCCCGTATTAGTCCAGGAAATGCACTAGACAGGACCATCTATTGTAATATTCATAATTAAAAATAAACTATCGCTGAACACTTCCAAACAAAGAGTGACCTTTATGCTAACTTGCTTGCAAATGTTACCTTTCATTTTACTTTCAACGCCATAATTAAAATGTTTACTCATCAAGCCTTCCCTCATTTTGATCCAGCGTGCATCTCTCCGCGTGCCTTTTGTTTTTCATTTGTCTTCCGCACAAAAGCCACTAATTAAAGATGGTCTGATATAGCAATCATCAATACAGTGTGGTCTAACCCACAGACAGCAGCGCAAGTGAATGACGATGAGTCTTTTTGAGTATCTTGCTCTCACATGACATGAATCAATCAGCATACAAAGAAGGCTTGCAGGCCCTGCAACAATGAGTCCAATTGAGCTGAGATGTGATTATGAGTCAGTGAACTGCATGATTTGAGACAGAGCACTGTTTAGGCCAAAGGAAGCTGATCAAGCTTTCTTCCTAGAGGAGTGTTGTGTCGCGCGGGACCCAGAATCAGCCGGTTGTGTCGTTGATGATGCTGGAAGTGCTTCTCAGTGGGATAACTTTCAAATGGTTGATGGGGGGAGGCATGAGATTTTTGTTTACTCGGGAGCCAGGTGCAGATAAAAGGGCCATTAATGATTGGAAGTTGATTACAAGTCTCTTCTGCTGAGCGCAGCTTGACACGGTGCTGTTTAATCAAGAGCAAAAAGTTGATGGGTGCAACTTCACATTTGTTTGGCTGTTGAAATTTTGCTCATTTCTTTTTATTACAGTGTTTAGCAGAATTCAGTTCAATTCATTATAATATTACTTTACTAATATATATAATATAAAGGGTGTCCACACTATCCATCAACCTGTTTCAAATACTGTAACCCAAAAGACTATACATTTTGAGATGACCTCAATCCATCCATCCATCCATCCATCCATCCATCCATCCATCCATCCATCCATCCATCCATCCATCCATCCATCCATCCATCCATCCATCCATCCATCCATCCATCCATTACTGATCTTGGGTCGGTTCACCAGGACCAGGGGTCGGCAACCCAAAATGTTGAAAGAGCCATATTGGACCAAAAACACAAAAAACTAATATGTCTGGAGCCGCAAAAAATGAAAAGTCTTGTATAAGCCTTAGAATGAAGGCAAATGGCGAAAGGCGAAATGTCGAGAAAAATAGCCAAATGTCGAGAAAAAAGTTGAAATGTCGAGATTAATGTTGAAGTAAAATGTTGAGAAAAAAGTCAAAATTTCGAGAAAAAAGTTGAAATGTCGAGATTAATGTTGAAGTACAATCTTGAGAAAAAAGTCAAAATATCGAGAAAAAAGTCAAAATGTTGAGAAAAAAGTCAATGTCGAGAAAAAAGTCGAAATGTCGAGATTAAAACGGAAAGGAAAAAGGAAGAAAAAAGAGAAAAAAAGAAGAAAAAAGAAAAGAAAGAGAAAAAAAGAAAAAAAAGAAGAAAAAAAGGAAAAAAAAGGTAAAACATTTTTGAAAAAGCTCCAGGGAGCCACTAGGGCGGCGCTAGAGAGCCGCATGCAACTCTAGAGCCGCGGGTTACTGACCCCCGACCAGGACAGTAACCTAAGGAGAGAATCCCAGACTTCCGTCCAGCTAATCTTGTGGTATTCCAAGGCGTTCCCATGCTTGCCATGGGACATAATCCCTCCAGAGTGTCCCCGGTCTTCCTCTGGGTCTCCTCCCATTGGGACGTGTCTGGAAGACCTTACTAGAGAGACATCAAGGACGCATCCTCACCACCTCATCTGGCTTCTCCGATGTGGAGGATCAGTGGCTCTACTCAGCTCCCTCTGAATCACTCTGAATCACTCTGAATCACTCTGAATCACTCTGTACGCCGCACTGATCCATCCCGCTCCATTCTCCCTTCACTTTTTAACAAGACTCCAAGATACTTGAACTCCAGTGGTATGCAGTATCTGAACCCTGACCCAAAGAGGGCACTCCACACTTTTACAACTGAGGACCACTGTCTCAGATTTAGAGGTGGTCATTCTCATCCCCGCCGCTTCACATTCGGCCACGAACCGCTCCAGTGAGAGTTGCAAGTCCTGGCCTGATGAATCCAACAGACCCACATCATCTGCAAAAAGCATGAGACCCAATTCTGAGATTACCGTACCAGACCCTGTCCATCCCCTTGGCTGCACCTAGAAAATTGGGGACAAAGGGCAGCCCTGGTGGAGTCAAAACCCCCTCGGAAACTTTTTTTTTTCCTCAGTAATGGGGGGTTGTGATGTATTTATGACTAGTTAGTGTGTCACCTGCAGTAGACAGAGGTCTCACCTGCAGTAGACAGAGGTCTCACCAATCCCAGTGTGGAGAATCAGGGAGGAATTGTGATGGGAAGTTAGGCTAACAGCATAGAGATACACCTGGCTTTTTAATATGACACCAATGCAGAAGTGGAGATTCATGAAGTTACTGGAATACCCACAACAGGCAGGCTATCAAATGCAATTGTCAAAATGTCCAACTTTACAGCAGAAATGACTGTGGCTACAACTTGATGCATGTTTTTTTTTTTTTTTAAGTTTTGGCTCCACAACTAGGTCGCACCCTCGAGAACCATGTAGATATTAAATGTCTTCTTACATGCTGTCACATTACATCTGAAGGAAGGGTTGGTGCTAACATATTTGCATAATACTTGTTGATTAAATCTAATGATTTAACTTGATGAGAATGAAATAATGACTTGAACTTAAATCTGAAGTGAAATCTTTTTATTGTTTTACCTCTGTTCGGCATTAATGGGAGTAAAGGTTGAGTATTCTAACATTGTGTTGAACCATTTTAGTCTTTGCTGTGAACCGATGTTTAAAGGAAAGACACGACCATGATTTGCCTCCCCAGTTTAGTGTCAGAATCCACAAAATGCATGCTGGCAGTGGGATCATGTTCCCGAGATGTCGTAAATGAGCACTCTTTCTGTTGCCGAGGCTGTGAGGCTCCGTGCTGCAAAGATGGAATGTAATCATTCTCCACCAATATGAAATAATGAAGTATGAAGGGTAATTGTTAAACAAGTGGCCTCCCGGGAATCCTTACAAGATTGTAGCTGACATGTGTGATGCGTACAAGACGTCGCGTTAGCTCGGATGCACACCCAAACACACACGCTCCCAAACACTTGCAGATTAAACCCCATTAATGCATACTCAAAGCCCGAGTGACATCTCCAGCAGCGTAATGAGAAATTTAGCAGGAATCTGAGGCTGATTATCAATCGCATATTTGTTGTAATGCCAGTAATCAGAGGAGATGCTGTAGACACAAGTGAAAGGAAGCCAACAGTGAGCCAGTGCACTAATTAAAATGTACTTCCAACTTCTATCTTGCCATCTTCCTTGCATCACAATGCTGTCAAGACCCCTAAAATTCATTTCTATGCCAGAGATGGATGTTCTGATTAAGTAAATTGCTATTTATTGTCTTCCCTATCTAATCATATGGCATAAATGACTTACAAATGAGAAAAACAACACGACTATTATTTAAAACGAGTGTTTTAATGGAATCATTCAATCTTTCGCGTTCAGTCACATTGAAGATGACAGTTTTAGTGCCATTTCCAACCTGAAATGTTAATCCTCTCATGATATTCTTGTCTGCTGAGGTGTCGGAGGGTTAATCACAAAATTAACTCATCATCTTCCTGGATGAAGTAATTAAGTGGTGCAGGACAGACTCTTTACATAATTGAGGGTGAATAATGAGGAAGCAGCACTCAATCTAGCAGGATGGAGAAAGACGGAGGAAAGATCACAGTTAGGTAATTAAAAAAACAGGACACCTAGTAAAACCCGTAGGAGAAATGTTGTCGTGCCACTTATGGCACAGTTCTATCGCTGTGATAGAGGAGCAGCGGCAGTGAAAAGAGGCAGGTAAACTGTTTTCACTCCCTACTCATAATAAACTGCCTTTGTGTGACTTAACCAGGCCAGAGGAGATTAATTAAATCCACGGAAATAGAGCAGACACGTAAGCCATACATTAGTGGGAGTATATTTACATACCGGCTTTGTGTTTCAGGGTACGCGTTAGTCGAAAAGGTCTAATGTCAACAGATCTGTCTTTGTGAAAGAGATAGAGAGCTATTATCGCTTTTAAAGATGAGGGCTGACGGAGCCTGAATGTGGACGGCGGACAAACGGGAGTCGCTTTTTCAGTGAGTTTTTTGAAAAGTCAGAATGTAGTCTGTGTTTATGGTTTGTGGTTTCCGATTTTGTTTTTGACGAGTTTTTGACAGCTGTTTATCACAGCTGTTTATCACAGCTCACACAGGTAACTGGCCGAAAACAGCTGATGTAGCCAGCTACTGCATCACCAAACATCGCCGTTTGAAAAGGCTTTTGAGATTCTTTTGTGCGTACTATTAGCTTTGAACTATTTTGGCAAACTAAGGCTATGTACACACGTAGCCGGGTATTTTTAAAACGGAATATTTCTCTCTCCGTTTATAAAATAATTTGTATCCACATTACATCGTTTTTAAAAAAAAAACCTTCCACACATAACCGAAGATCTTCATCCATAAGCATTCCAAACCTGTCTTGACAAACCAAATGCATTAGCTGTTTTCCGTAATCTGCCCTTGTCAGCTAAATAGTAAAGCGTGCACGCAACTTTTTTGATCCCACTGACGGGTGATCGCATGACCGTGGACCGCCCCTCGATATGAGGACGTAACATCTCCGACAGCGACAGGAGTGAGGACCGGGACTAACGAAAATTCTCACGCCATTCCTCTGGGAGTTCAGTTTAGCAGATACCCGGCTACGTGTGTACGGGGCCTAAGTGTAAACTACAAGTATTTGGAGTTTGGTTTGTCCTGTGTTTGGTCTTTCCTTCCCTCCCTGTCTGCATCTTCCTCTCACAGCTTTCCTTGATTGCTCTTGACGCTGTGTCTTGCCACCTCCTGTACACCTTTTGTCTACACTTCTCTTTTTGTTAAGATATCTAGATAAAAAATATATTGTGTGCAATTTTTACTATTTATCAAAAGACTTTGTCAGTCGCTCCTGATCCTCTTCATTTGGGTGCTCTAGTCTTGCATCTCTGAAAGATCAAGGTCTGTGCAGCTGATATTAATTGCGATAAAATCAACTCAAACTGCACATCAGCTGAGTCAAGTTTGAGATGGAAAAAAGGCCTGTTTTGAAAATAGACCAAAGTTATCGATTACCGTATATCTAATCTACCATCGCACAAATCACTCAACAAAACAGAACGCTTACAATGACGGCTTTTATTAAATATCTCCAGTTTGGTTTACATGTGGATTTGCTTGGCGACCCCCGATTTTGCAAATCACGACAACAGTATGACTTCAGAACACAGACTTTTAAAGATGAAGACAAAGCCAGAATCCCAGGAGTTTCAGAAGTCCAGTTACACATCAGTCCTCGTGTAGATCTGGCCTTCATCAGGAACAAAGTGGCTCCTCAGGACAGAGTCGCTTTGCTTTTTCTAAGCTGCGTGCACAGACATAAAACCTGTTTATCTATTTCTTTGAGCTCACGTCATGAAAAAAAAAAAACTGAAAACGATATGAGTGCTTTGAACAATGACCCGAGATTAACTGGAGTGCAGAAGTGATTAATGTACACGAGGCAGATGTGAGGCCTGATCAATGAGGGCCCTTTAGAGCTCAGCGTGGACGTATAAATGTCTGCCCAAGAGGAATCCAATGTTCACTGCAGCCTTCAGTACTAATGTTGGTTTAATGTGCAGAACTGAAGCGCCAGAGTTGTTATTGGGACCATTATGTCGCCCAAAAATACAGCATCTGTCTGCTCTGCATTTTCTGCATGGTGATCACGTGAATACGGCAAATCAATACGGAGAATAGCAATCATGGGAAACTGCTGGAGCGTTGGTGAATGGTGCGCCAAGCCAAGCGGCACTCGCTGTTTAACGGGACGTACACGGCCTGCTTAGGCCTTGCTCAATTTATCGACTGCTGCAAGAAATCAACAGTGGCAAGCAGCTTAGCCGCTCTCCCTTCTCATAATAGACTCCATTCATACAGGCCTTTTATTCAGCGCGCAGCACGAGGTGACAAATGGGACATAATGTCTTGCCAGCCAGCCTCTGAATTTATTTGATTTTTTTTTTTCTTCCTTCTTCTTTTCCTTGTCCTCCCTTCACTTGCGATCTTCGCTGATATATCCTGACGCACTGATGTATCCAGAGTAAATTCCCTCTGCCTCTATTGCTGTTTATAACCTTCAGACTGCCAGGAACAATCGGTGTATGTGATCCACAAACAGCCATTGTCATCCTTGAATAACATGGGAAGAAAGAAAAAAAACAGGAGGAAGAACGAAACTTTTCTGACATATCGTGTATGTAAAAAATTTTCAGAACACTTATTCTTCTTAAAAGAGCAGAACTGACTGTTTGAATGATGGAAATACAGTCTCTCCACATCATCATTTCTGAATTCACAGGTGCTAAATTGAAAGAGTTTACATGAAATCATATGGAACAAATAATTGCATCATCACACACCTACTTAAACTTATCACATATAAACATATATGTTTGCTGCTCTACAAAAGTTGAGCAGAATAACGGACAGCCCAGAGTCCGCAGTGGGCTGTGGAGCATTAATAACCAGAGCCTTTTACTGCGAGTGTAAATACATATTTCAGCCTGAGAAGCCTCATGGCTGTAATCCGTCAGCCCACTCGCAAAGATGGGCTGCTCCCCGTTGGAAAATAATTCACCAGTTGTTGATCCTGAGCAGTGCATGATCTATACACTTCTAGAAAAGGTTATTTATTGCTTTCATAATTAAACGTAGTATCTTGGTGGATTTGCTGTCACAGTCGTGATTAATCAAGTCCCCGTGGCCTGAGCTGTGCAGGGCCGAGTAGCAGGTGTTGCTCGCCGCAGCCTGAGCGCCTGCTGCTCTCTTTGGTAGAGCCAGCGCGGCGCTCAGGTTTGGGAGGAATAAGATTAAACATCAGGAAACGCATAACACTCAGCGAGCTTGTCAGCCGGACCTTTGAAAGGAATTTAATGGAACTTATTGTTGCTGGGGCTAAAGGACGCGGTCAGGTGATGATGATTTCAGTCTCTCAGTCGGTCCAGCTGTCGAAATTTAAGAAAAGGGGGACAAAACAGCAAATAAATGCAGTTTTAACTATATCAACATGAGCTCCTATTAATATTGAATGATTGCGTTCACATGTAAACAATTAGCAGCGTTGACGTTTCAGTTTTCTCTGGAAGATCTTTGGTATTCATGGCAGTTTGAGCTGAAAATCTGTTAAATTAGAGGCATTTTTACTAGTATTATTTTTTAATATACCATATTTATTTAAATATATGCATATATATATTTATTTAAATATATGCATATATATATATATTTATTTAAATATATGCATATATATATATATATATATATATATATATATATATATATATATATATATATATATATATATATATATATATATAATTTCAGGCCTTTAAATAGCTATTTATTTTATTTTCATAATTAGTATTATCCAAGAAATCTAAAAAAAAACAAGTAAGAGCGATCAAATGATCAATGAATAATGAAATTAAATAATAAAATTGTGAAATAAAAAAAATTTAATTATAAGATAAATATATATATATATATATATATATATATATATATATATATATTTATTTTATAATTACATTTTTATATATATATTTATATTTATATATATATATATATATATATATATATATATATATATATATATATATATATATATATATATATATATATATATATATATATATTTATAATTACATTTTTTTTTATTTCACAATTTTATTATTTAGTTTCATTATTCATTGATCATTTGATCACTCTTACTTGTGGATTTATTTTCACCCCCTTTATGTTTCACATACACATATATATTTAAAAAAAAAAAAGCTGATTGTTTCAACTGCAAGCGTGTCCTTTCACCTCAGATGCACGGGTGGCAGGATGATGACTGTTATTTACATGTACTGGTTAAATGCGACCATTTGAACAGAAGACACAATACTGATGGCACTTTTATCATAAAGGCGCTTTCGAACAGCAGTACAAAAAAATAAAAAATGAAAAAATAGCACTAATGAATATGAATAGGATCAACTGGTGAATTAAGTTAATTAGACTGGGCGCACTTTAAAGTGTTGAGTGCTCCTCGCCGCCACATTAGTGTCACTGTAATGCTTAACACCGGGAGTTGCCATGTCAACAGTGTGGAGAGGGGGATGAAATGAGTACAGGCCAGCGGAGAGTCAATATCTGTGTTGAGCACAAAATGAACATGGTGTTTAATCCCGCGTCCGCAAACAACAGTCTTCTCCATCACGTTGCTCCGGCCGAGCTGCTGTTCAATTTACCTTCCACGGCGAAGCCTGGAGGCGACAGCAGGATGGAGTTTCTAATGCTCAGCCGTGTGCACGTGTGTGTGTGTTTCAGTGTGTACGTGAGCGAGACAGAACATGTGATCAGGAGGTATATGGATTACGCCCTGCAACAGCCATTTCTAGACTTGTTATGAAAGAGCTGAGATTGGCAGAAGTGGTGAGAAATGCAGTAGCTCTTGTGGGGAGTTAGTTTGACAATAATCACCTCTCTTCCCTGACAAATGCGATTAAAAGGCAGCCATTTTGTCAAATTGGGATTAGCAACCCGGAAAAATAGGACAAATCAAGTCCTAGAGCTACATCCTGCGTGTTTATGCTAATTGACAGTGGTACGGTGTGGGACCTGAGCTAAGCAAGGTGCTTTCAGGCCTTTCATCTTCAGCTGGATGCTGCAGTCAGCTCCTTGACCAGAATATTCAAAGCGCAGCAGTACGGTACGCCACACAATTTCTATTTCTCAAATGTTTCAGTGCGTGATGTTTCAGCATGAATGGCAGCTGTTAAATCGCCGTCTGTTATCCAGACTCTGATAATCCTGTGCTTTCACTTTGTGCTACCAGATACAACAGTGATAATCAATACAGAGGAAATAATAGGTCACACTGTCCATATGTTCCTCTTAGTTTTGTTGTTTTCTTTTCTACTTTATATTCATACAGGACTGTCTCAGAAAATTTGAATATTGTGATAAAGTTCTTTATTTTCTGTAATGCAAAAATGTCATACATTCTGGATTCATTACAAATCAACTGAAATATTGCAAGCCTTTTATTATTTTAATATTGCTGATCATGGCTTACAGTTTAAGAAAACTCAAATATCCTATCTCAAAAAATAGAATATTCTGGGAATCTTAATCTTAAAGGAGCTTGAGGCAGGATTGAGGCAGGATTTATGAAAAAAATTTGTAAACGTTTTAAGTTTTCTCGTAATAATGTCAGATGAAGCTTTCCAAACCAAAAAGAATGAGCCCTCTAGTGTATCTTTCCGTTGCCTTGAACAGGCTGTGTGCTGCAAAATGTGCTGCAATTCCGGGCCAGAATTTCCCGTGCTGTCCTGCGGATGTGACGTCAAATGACGCTGCATGCACGTTCTCCCCGTTCTCCCGTGCCGGCTTCGCCGTTGGCTGCAGTACCCCCGACGGCCGTCGTGGCGAAGGGTGGCGCTAGAGAGTCTAATTTCTTAAAAGGAGCCTCATGCTCCTTTAAACTGTAAACCATAATCAGAAATATTAAAATAATAAAAGGCTTGCAATATTTCAGTTGATTTGTAATGAATCCAGAATGTATGACATTTTTGTTTATTTAATTGCATTACAGAAAATAAAGAACTTTATCACAATATTCTAATCTTCTGAGACAGTCCTGTATACACCTTGTAAAAGCCACGACCCCTTGAAATGATCATTTTCTTAATGACTTGATTGGTCTCTTGCATCATTATGGACGAACTTTGGCATATTCATCTCTACAACTTTGCTGAAGTTATCGAAGTTTGCCTGAATTTATTTATGCACAGCTCTCTAAAGCGTTTCGACTGACTCTCATCTTGATAAGTTGCTTTTTCAGCCGTTCTAAAGATTTCCTGACACGACTGGGATCATCAGCCCGTTGAGTGACCCAGTTTTGGTCAAGCTTTAGCTGTAAGACGTATGGCCTGCCGTTTGACTCCAGCGTTTCAGAACTCATGCCCGGATCGCTACCCGTCCATCGACGTGCTTGACAGCTGATATGAGGTATTTAATGCAGCCATGCATTATTAATACATGACAATTTGCTGTAAAAATATGTATATTTGGAGCTATATTTTTATCTGATGCTGCTATAGCTCTGTTTTACGACGGAGTATTAGGGCCAAACTAAGACAAAAAAAAATGGAAATCACAAGAATAAAGTCATAATATAATGAGAATAAAGTCGTAAAATTACGAGAATAAAGTCGTAATATTGTGAGAATAAAGTCGTAATAGAATAAAGTCATAATATAATGAGAATAAAGTCGTAAAATTACGAGAATAAAGTCGTAATATTGTGAGAATAAAGTCGTAATAGAATAAAGTCATAATATTATGAGAATAAAGTCGTAAAATTACGAGAATAAAGTCGTAACATTACGAGAATAAAGTCGTAATATTACGAGAATAAAGTCGTAACATTACGAGAATAAAGTCGTAATGAATAAAGTGGTAATTTATGAGAATAAAGTCATAATATTATGAAAATAAAGTGGTAATTTATGAGAACTCTAACAGGAAGAGCAGTGTTCTCCCTGTGTTAAAATGAAGAATATTGAGCATCTTGTGAAGTTATATTTATATATTTATAATATATTACAACTTTATTCTCGTAATATTACGACTTTATTCTCGTAATTTTATGACTTTATTCTCATAATTTTATGACTTTATTCTCATTACATTATGACTTTATTCTCGTAATTTCCTTTTTTTGTTTTTTTGTTTGGCCCTAATACTCCGTCGTCCTGTTTACCCATGGGTCTAATTACAGTTTCATCCTTTATTGTCCCATCTGATGCCTATACGGCCTCCGTCCAGCGTGATGTCCAGCAGCTACCTGCACGCTGCTCATACACTAGAGGTTTGTTGTGGTGCGGTTTTATCCGTCTCACCTCCTCACCGGGCTGCTGGCCTGTGGGCTGCAAGCCTCAGATGGTTAATTATCTCGTGTCTGAGCCATGATCACCTCCCCTGAGGTCCAGCAGCCGAGCGCAGCATCAGAGGCTTCTGAGCCTCCTCCCGCCCCGCCGGGGTGTACAGCCGCCTGGCTAATAACGATTCATACAGCTGCCAATCTGGCTGAGCCGCGCCATCAATATTCCTGTCTGCAGCATAACATCAATTAAGAGACATTAGCACACAGAACAAACATCATTCGCTGGGCTGATGTCTTAAACGGCAACAACAGACAGCTGCTTTTAGAGTCGATGTGGATTGTGGAGGGTTGTATATCTGCTAAGTTAGCCATGAACAGAAGAGAACAGACTGAACAGACACGTCAACCCAGGGAAAGATAATTAGACATCATACATTTCTGTTTAGCAAATAAACAAACCAGTGACATAGACAAATTAAAATTTGTCAAATGTGAACTCACAATATTTCAATATATTAACTGGATTTAAAGTTGGCCGTCTTGATTTTTGAGATAAATTATTTTATAAAACACTCCAAGGTTATTTTGTGTTTTTTATTAAGGTTTTATTGACTATTTTGTAGTAGCTTAAAATGTTTCGCATACAAGTTTGGATGCCCCATCGTCATGACTCCCAGGGAGCAGAATCTTTGTCTTGGAGCCGTTGCTTTACGTTTGAGGGAGTAAGTGCATGAAACGTAGACAGGAAAAAATAGGAGGGTTGCCAATATTTACTGCAACTAGTCAGCAAATGCAGACTCCCTCCTTCAATTTTCTGACGTTTTCAATAGCTTGCCTTAAAAAATCAGAAAGTAAAACAGTGTTTTCACAGAATCTCTGCAGGTGATTGTGCATTTGAGCGTTTGCTGCAGCCAGACTGTTGTTGAGTCTGTCTGTTGAGTTCATTTGCGTTCATCACGTACTTCTGTTTATATGCATTTCTACTAGAAAGCTGGTCTGCATCAAACACTACATCAGGAGCAAGTATGCATCTGTGAGGGTCAAAGTGTGAACATCTACAAAAACTTGAAGCCGACTCATTAGTATTAAACAGTTGCTATAATTTATAAAACTCTGCTTAATAGGTACAAATCTTTAACTTACCAAAATATGAAGAGATGATATTTAAACATTTTTGATCATCGGTGATGGATGTTTCTATAAAATAGTTATTTTATAGATTTATTTAATAGCTAAAGCGCAAATGGTTGCAAAAGTTAAACCCAATGAATAAAGGGTGAGAAGAAATTCTTTCAAAAAAAGGTTTTGCTCTTGGAGTCGCTAACTGAAAAGTGGTTTTAAAGTAACCGTTAAACCTCAAAGGAAAACTGTTGAAAATCAAGGTTCAACATTGTATAAATATTGATAAAGGTTCAGAAGTGTGGTTACAAACTTTTGCAAACCAGTCAACCTACACTGGCTAATTATTTGGCAGTAATGATTTCTTTTTGACAGGTTGAAATGTCATGAGATCCATTTGTTTGCATATTATGAAATTTTAGATCCCAGTTCGGTAACCATATTTAAAACATGACAGATTTTCTCAGTGAACTTTGAGCTCATGAAAGCACTGTGGATCTAAAGAACTTTGTAACAATTTGACCAAAGTGCTGAGCAAATGCGAAACACTGGGTAATCTTTAACATATAATTCACAAATCTCATCTGTATCAAAAGCAACATAAGTGGAGGACTGCTGTTTGGAGTTAAGGCACAGACTCTTAGCATACCACCCGGAGAGGCATGTGAAGAGTCAGATGTGCCTTCATCACGCTGAACAGCGGGGGACGCCTCGGAGCCCCCGCCGCTTAATGGCAGCAGCAGCGCCAACAGGGCGTTTGCAGGGAGGGGTCTGCGCAGGGATGGATCCTGCACAGGAGGCCGGGACGTTCATCTGCAATTACCCTGATTACTGAGCCCTTCATTTGAATGACTAGGTGCAATTCACTTGGCCCTAGTACTGCTCCCAAAACCGGGTTTGAGATGTTCATTTAACTGTTTGTGAACATGCGTTAAAATTAAATGACTGAAAATTTTTATTTAACCTTTATTTAACCAGGTCGGTCCCGTTGAGATACAATGACTACGTTTACATGCAGTTAAAATTCGGGTTATTGCTAATATTCCGGTTACTGAAACATTCGGAATATTACATGGTAATTAATCATTCGGTATAACTGGATCAAACCAGCGACGCGTGGAGAACGTGATGACGCAATTCCCGTCATTTCCGCTTCTTCTTCCTGTATCCAAATTCAAAACAAATGCTGCTTCGCGCAACTTTTCTCTCACCTTCTTTTAAATCTGGCTATCCCGGTACTTTCTACCGTCTACAAATGCAGAAATGTTCATATCCTTCATTACATTTATGAAGTGATTAGTCTCCTCCTGGTCTTGGTTTCTCCGTGTTTATAAGAACTTCCTGGACTCAAAAGACCAGGATTCCTTGTGAACAGAGCATGCGCAGAAAACAAATTCCTGTTCCGTTTGATGGGGATATTCCGTTTGGCGTTTATATGACCGAATATTCGGGTTTTAAAAGGAGTAACCCAGGGGTCATATTCAGGTTTTTAAAAACCTGAATATGAGCAAATTCGGGTTATTCAAAGGGGTTATTGGTGTTTACATGGCCGTGCAAATTCGGGTTATTGCCAATATTCGGGTTTTAAAAGGGTTATTAATGCATGTAAACGCAGTCAAGGACCTCTTTTTCAAGGGAAGCCTGACCAAGACAACAGCCAGAGAAACATTAAAAGTGCAACAATTAAAAACAGACACCACCAACTCACTCAATAAAAAAAAAAAATAAAATACTCAACACTCAACAAGATGAATAAAAATGTGTGCTAGGTTAAAACACAAGATTAAGAATTTACATTAAAACTACAACAATGTTTGAGGGAAGGGCTATTTGAGAAGAGATGGCAAAAGTGGACATTTTATCTAGAGAAAGCATAATGATGCGGACCTTTTTTTTCTTTCTCTTTTCTTTTTTTGGATAGATTATTAATGTGCTAACCCACAAGTTTATGTTCATGTTTCTCTACTTTTTATTTTTGTTTGTTGCACGGTGAATATACAGATGATCTTTGTAATCTGGTAAAAATGTGCAGTTGTAATAACCTGAAAATCCAATAAAGACTTAGTGACAAAAAAATAAAACAACAACAATGTGAAAAGTAGCTGCTGCAAGATCCTTCATACGGCTTTTAAAATTTCCAACAGTGATGAAATCCTTCAGATTTAGGGCGATTTGACTATTGATAACTAAACGGTTCGGACAGCCAGAATAACCTATCCTACTGTATATGGTGTGACAATTACTCATGTTTTGATCTGCCAGGGTGTAGTTATTTTCTAAAAGTACAGCATATTACTAAAACACAGAAAGGCCTCATTGCATTTAGTAATAGCACTTTCATCGCCCTAGTTATGGAATCTGTGAAAGTCAAATTCCCAAATACATAGTTATTGCTAATTCTCTCTGCGTGCTCAGACAAATATTGCTGCTCGGGAGCTCCACATCCCGTGATCAATCATATCACCTCTCTGAACCTGCTATACAATTTATTAAGTGCTGAACAAATGGGCCGGAGCAGGCGAGCGGCTGTTCCCAGGGCCACGGAAAGTAAATCTAACCGGAGTAACAAATTACTTGGACATCACTCTTTTTTCTTGTTTGCATATTAAAACTGCCGGCGGCGACGCAGAGGAACTGGGGTGGACCTGAATCCTGTGGAGGAATGTGTATGTGGTTGGTACTGCCACACTATTACAGTTTTACTCCAGTTTCCACTTAAAGAACAGCTTCTGCTTTTCTTTAATCATTCAAAAGCTCATATGTGCTCACCTGATCAGCTTATGATTGAAATCAGTGCCATGAAGAGCCACTCACTGTATCTGGGACATCACAGACTCGATGTAAGGAGTTAACATAACTCAGTAATGCTGACTTTGCACTGATGCATTTTGTTCTTTTGGCTGAATATATTGTGAGAATTGTTACATCCTATGTAGTGCGGTAAATTTAGCCCACAATGCATCATGGAAAGTAGTGTACAATAAATGATTACTGCATCAGGCAGCCACACTCTGCTACGTTTTGTCCATGCCACGCCAATGATGCAATAAACAACACAGACAAAGAATACTTCTTATTATATTTTAATGCAAATTATCAGTTTATCGAGCTCTCCGGCGAAGTGACAAGGGGTGAGGTTGTGCCTAGTATTCGAGTTGTAAAAAAAACTCAGGGGGGATGGTGGATTTTATCATATGAGGACAGATAATTTGTGCTGATTACAAATAATATAATATATTACAAATAATAGCACTGACCAAAACACCTGCAGAAATACTGCAGGAATGACATAGCAGCAGTTAAATGCAGCCTTCTGTAAGCTTTAAATATCCACTGGGCTTACATCAAATACATCAAAACACAACAATAAAAAACACTTTTCTGAACTTATCAATATGATTCTGTCCTTCACAGGATAAGTAAATGGATCACTGCAAAAACTCAAAATCTTAACAAGAATATTTGTCTTATTTCTAGTTAAAATGTCTCAATTTAGTAAAAATCTTATTGTAATCTTATTACACTTAAAAACAAGACTCGTCACTGGAAAAAACAACAATTTTCACCTGTTTCAAGTAGATTTTCACTTAAAATAAGTAAAAAATCTGCCAGTGGAACAAGATTTTTTTGCTTGTAATGAGAAGATAAATCTTGTCCCACTGGCAGATTTTTCCTACTTATTTCAAGTGAAAATGTACTTGAAACAGGTGAAAATTGTCAAATAAGTAATTTTTCTGCTGTTATTTTTCTGGTGATGACTCTAAATGTTGAAATAGCAGTAAAACCACATTCATTGATGAAATGACATAAGGGATGGAAAGGGGGGATGGCAGTTTTACAGGGGGGATGATTTTGACCGTTTTTATTTCAGGGGGGATGCCATCCCCCCCTCATCCCCCCTCATCCCCCCTCAACTCTCCAACCCCTCAATTGTTCAAAGTATGAGGGTTTTTTTCTATAAGATTGTACCCTGATAGTTGCTCTCAGTGCAGAACCACCTCCTGTTTTTACGACCAGACTGATTAGCTGAGTTCTTCTTTAGGTGAGGACGGTGAAGACGAATGGATGTTTAAGATTGATTGTTCCTCTCCTGTTTTTCTCTGGGTTTGGTTGTCATAGATCTTTGCTGGGTTGCCATGTCGGATTAGAGATAGACAACAGGAAATATATGGCTGAAAGTGTAACATGTTTAAGTTTCTTTCCCTGCAGTTGCTTCCCAGATAAGGTTCAACATCTGCTCCTATAACATACAAAACACCTCCCTTTTTCAGTATAAATATGACTGGATTGATGACCACAGTGTGCATTTCTCTCCTATGGGGTTTGAGAAAAGTGTACCTCCGGCTGGAAAACATTGTGCGTGATTAAATAAAAGCTTGTATTTACTTTGATTCTGTACCCTGGTTTTCTTATGGTGCACCAGACAAACGAACACAAGGATCTTTCAATTACCAAACATGAGTCTGGTATCAGAGATCAGAAAATGTCCCATGGTACCGTCAGTAGGAGTGAAGGAATTAGATTAGATTTATGTTATTGGGCTCACAATGGGGACATTTCCATCATTACGGCAGCAAAAGAAATGAAAGGATACCAAAATGTTAATGTGAAATATAGAAACTGTATAAACAGTTTGTAAACCCATTTTGCTCCAAAGTCCAGCATTTGATTGTAATGGTATTTGTGGATAATAGTTTTCATCAGATTTGGGGACATTGTTTTTCTCTGATTTCTACTCATAAACATCACAGAGGATGAGAGGATGAGAGGGAGTAGTGACTGTTGCAACAACTCAGGCTCATTACGACACTCCTGCTGTTGGGGGCTTTATTTTTCTCTCTTCTAATTTGAGAGCATTAACATTATCGGGGTAGTTGTATTGGATCAGGTGGAGACCATGGTTTATATGGTTTATATCCTGCCGTTATCACCTCCAGGTCAGAGAGTCCTCAGTTAGGAAAGGGCGAGTTGGCCGCTCTGGTTCGGGGATGAGTTGCTGCATCACCTCACCGAGCTGCAGAATGTCATGCTCTTATTTGTGAGTGGGAGTCTGACAGAGGAGGTGACTGACAGGGGGATGGGCTCATGCTCAGGGACCAGATGAGGAGTTCAGGCGTCCGGGAGAGGCTTATACTGTTCCTCTGCATTGAGAAGAGCCATCTTGTCACAATACCTCCACAATACCTCCCCTTCACGGGGGAACCTTCTGATAGGTCCGAGAGGAATTTCAGGCTCACTCAGGACTCACTGTCTCTCTTGTCTGGGTTATGAGGACCTAAGTGTGGCGTTGTTCCCCACTAGAAGGGCTGCAGGAGGTGACTGGGGAAAGAGAGGATTAGATTGCTACCCATGAATGGATGGAATGATGGATGGATGGAAGGATAGGTTGCATTGTTGCACTTTCATGTCAGCAAGTGTGAGCCATGCGTTGCAGAAAGAACTGATAACTTGTGTGATCAGTCATGTTTGTAACATGTTCTCTACATGAAAACTTTTTAGCAGTAGGTTCTTCTCCCCGCTTGAATGTGAAATAAGTAAATTATGAATGAAAAAAATAGGATAACTATTTAAGAAACCGTTTAAAAAACACTACTCGATACTTGTTATCGAGTAGTGTTTAGGTTTAGATAACAGGGACAATGCACATTAATAACACATTTAAACAAATGTAAAATGTGCCAGAATTAGCCAAAAAGGCTATTTTGCATCCGTTGTCCCTGGACTGGTGTAAAAATAGTCAACCTAAAAGAAAAAATTATTAGATACAATCAATAAAACATTTCAGAATAAAAAGGCTATATCAGAATAAAGATTAAGAGGTAAAAAACTAAGCTAAAATACATACACACACAGGTTAACATAAGCTCAACAATAGACAATCGCTACAAACGAAAACAGAAACAACATGAAGCAGCGACAGTAACATCAACATTAATAACATGAGACAGAGTAACACACTAACAGGCCAAAAACAAACAAGACAAAAGCAATAAACACAGAATAAAAAGCCATGCACAAAAAGCAACCGTGTAACTAGAAAAACTAATAGGCAACATGACAGGTGGATCAGACAAACACCGACAGGCAGGGCAGCAAGCCAGGAAAATTACGCACTAAAATTCAATGTTGACAGCCTTGACCACTAATTAACCACTTTTTTAAATAAAATTTAAAAGAAGAAGAATTTGATTGGTTTTTAATCTCAGTTGAAATTCCACTCACGAGCAGCCCTGATAGAAAATACAGACTGGCTAAAAGCACTTTTCCTAAACTGGAACACACAATCTCCTCTAGCTGCTCCTTTATAAACTGGTTCAGTACCGGAGGAGCAAGTCCATGAATGATTTTAAACAATAAACATAAGTGTGAGTATTTGATGAGATTTTCCAGATGTAACAACTTATATTTCAATAAAATATGGCAGTGATGATAAGATAAGTGCAGTGTTACTAGATTGAGACCTTGATCTTCCTTCAGCTGTCCTTCTTTGAGGCTTACCGCAGCAGATCATTGTGTACCACATACTGATGTGGTTCTGGGTTTTACATCAGATACAACATTCCCAATATATCCAGCTTTGAGACCGCTAGTGCCGGACGTGGATTTGTGACCTGTTGTTAGCTGGGTTTTGACTTCATAGTGTGCTCCACCATCCTGCTATGCAGTAAATGGCTTCCCAAACAACCTTGCAAACTTTACATAACTGATACTGGTCCTCAATATTGGTGAATACTGATGTGTCCTGTCCAGAGAAAAAAACATGAAAACAACAGTTTTCTGAAGTGTGATTTTGGGATTTTGGCATTAATTTGACTTGGCTTTATCAGTTCCTTCACAAATACACCAAATAGCATTTGCCATGATTATTTTTCTTGGGACCAATTTAATAAATTGTAGTTTACTCAGTTTCATAGATTATACAGAATCTTAGACAGCAGAATAAATTGAGCAGAATAAATTTTAGACTGTCTGACTTTAGGTCTGTTGCAAATCAGGAAAGCGGGTGGCTCTTCAATATTTCCCCCCTAAATAATTTTCATGGGTAGAAATGGCATGACAAGGCTCTTTCAACATGAATACCAGCCTCGTACCGGTGGTCCGACCTGGTCATTAACCTCCTGTATCTTTGACAAACAGACGTCCCCCTGAAAATGGCACAATGTTTGAAAAACCTCAGCTAGATTTCCTGTGCGCGGGATTTTCCTTTTCTTCCATCATCAGCATAAAACCTCCCAAAACCTCACCTTTTATCTGGTCTTTTAAAATTCATAAAGTGTTACTCGATGATTACTTTTACATATACTGCCTTTGACCTCCAGTGGCTTAATTATCATAAAGCTGCACGGAGGAGGAGAACAAGCAATCGCTTCCTCTATTGTCACTGTAATTGCATTCTTCGTTCTACGTGGCGAGGAATACTGATACCGCGGCTCAAACCCGATATCATAGTCGCGAGGATGTACGGGGAAGGAGATCCGTTTGAAACAAAAGCTGCAAACTGGTCCAACTCTGGCATTTACCATTCAACTCTCTGACAAGAGGAGGGCACAAGGAGACGAGAGGTGGAGTAAGTGAAAACTGAATCTCCCTGGAAACACAAACCATTTTCTGGCTCAATTCATTGCATTTAGAAATTTAAAAATTAAATCGATTCTTTTCTTGAGTTTTGTGTTGCCCATAAGAACTATTGAGAAGGTTCCTGATAATGAACGGTAACTAACCTGAACTGGATTGTTGTCTTTCTGACACGTGGCATCAAATGAGTCTTTATAGTCTCTGCAAGGACGGATTATTGCGCACTATCCTGTTTGGTCAGAAGGATCAACAAAAAGTGCTTTACAGTGCTTCTACAGTGGCCTCCGACAAGGGCCAAACGCACTGCAACGGCCTAATGCGTCTCAGTTAAGGAAAACGGCTTCAATTACAGAAACGATTCAAATTCACAAACTCAAAACGAGGTACAAAAAGAGGAACGTGGTGCAAATGAAAAAACGTGCTGCAAAAAACAAAGACAAATGCAGCATCATCAAACGCGCTGCAAATAGAGAAACGATGCAAAGCACAAAACAATATAAAACAAGAAGCCATCTTCAAAAGGAAAACGCTTCATAACCGGTCACTACAACCGGAAGTGCTCCAAACCTGCAGGGGGCGCTCTCAGTGTAACAGCTCAATGGACCGAACAGCTGACTGAACCACAGTGTTTACATTCATGGTTTAAACATACAGCAGGAACGGTAATGTGATTTTTATCTGACTATATTTAAATACGATGTTTATATCACTGTACAACGCTGAACATTATCACAGAAACGGGTGTAAACACTGTGGTTCAGTCAGCTGTTCGGTCTCTCTCTACATCCCGTGTGTCTGTCCATTGAGCTGTTACGCCGAGAGCGCCCCCTGCAGGTTTGGAGCACTTCCGGTTGTAGTGACCGGTTATGAAGCGTTTTTCTTTTGAAGATGGTTTCTTGTTTTATATCGTTTTGTGCTTTGCATCGTTTCTCTATTTGCAGCGCGTTTGGTGATGCTGCATTTGTCTTTGTTTTTTGCAGCACGTTTTTTTCATTTGCACCACGTTCCTCTTTTTGTACCTCGTTTTGAGTTTGTGAATTTGAATCGTTTCTGTACTTGAAGTCGCTTTCCTTAACTGAGACGCATTAGGCCGTTGCAGTGCATTTGGCCCTTGTCGGCCACCGTAGCTTCTACTTGTTGTCTATTTGTTTTAATCTAATCCCGAGACTGTATAATCTACAACTTTATTGGGGACAGTTACGGTGCTGTGGGCCGTCCTGCAGCTGGACAGTTGAGAAGAATTGATCATTTTCTAAGAACTACAAAATGTTTTCCTTACAGACTTGTCTGTAATTGCTAATATAAATCTTTTCACTTCCCCTATGAAGAGGTTATGTGTTATTTTCCACCTCGGGGGGACAACACAATAGCAAATTGAAAAGCCTCCGCCTCCAGTTCCGTGAAAAGAAATGGAAAAACAGGAATATTTCTGAACACAAAATTAATCCAACTTTACAAGCAAAGGTGTAGTTAGAATTTGATTGGAGTTCACAATTTAAATGGTAATTGGTGGAATATACCAATAACCATGAAGTTGCACCCAGCTGAAGATGGAGCTGAGTAAAGGACCTGCATTCATTTGATCAACATACATGTGCCAGTCAATCAATGTATTAATCAGCAGGAAAGAATCAGGGAACACCAAAATAAAAGGGGACATAACAATGCCAGGCATGAAAACTGCACCCATCAGATAGCGTTATTCACGTAGCCTTGTCAGCGCTTCCCGACCTATGATAAATACCTCGATAACAGGTTGCAAACAGGTCGTGCCCAGGGCGGGGGATTCCTTCTCAAAAGTAGTAGCTGGACCTCTGGAGTTAGCACCTCCAGATCCTGCTCTGCTGGAGTCATGCACATCCGCGGCCCCCAACCTTTTTTGTACCACGCACCGGTTTAATGTCTGAGAATATTTTTATGGGCCGCCCTTTAAGGCATTGCAGATAAATACGACAAAATAAATGATACGACCGGCATAAAAACAGTGATGTTTTTCTAAATATAATAATAAACCTGAATCCACTGTGCACTGGTAACTTTAACAGCAGTGTCCTTTTAATATTGTAGCAACAACAAGACATGAGTAACATCCTCTCTGCCCCCAACAGTCTCTGATCGGCACGGTAAGGTTTAAACATGACCTCAACATAAGATATACTGTAAAAACAAAGATAAAGTGCATTAAAAATACAACTCACATGTAGTTTGTACAGGTTCAAGAGCTGCAAACTTGGTAGAGGCAAGAACAAATGTTGACTTTTTGCTCATATCTTGAGTCCCAAACCACTCAGTGATGCTGTGAAGATGAGTCAATGGACATCCAGCAAGTAGCAACGCTGCAGCAGAGAGCTCTGCTCTAACCAGCTGGCCCTGTAACCCACACCTGGTCATCTATGACAGCTCTGGTGTTGGTCAAGAAGCTACAAACTGTCCCTGACTTAGCCTTTTACAGCGTTTTGTGCTAATGACGAGATGTCTCAAACGCAGGAGATCGGGAGGTGGCAGCAATGAAAAAGTCCTTTAATAGTGAACCAAAACCGCTGCGTAGTAGATAATTCAAAAGATAAACATGAGTGGGCACCAAGAAAAAGATTAAATGCCGAAGAAGAGCACAAGAACGTGAGAACATCCCAATAACCGTTGTCCCACATGGAACTCCGCATGGCTCACTGCTGCTTCAGCAATGAGCTCTGTTGTATTTTCCTCTAGCCAATCTATTGATTGATATTCCCGTTTCCTGTCACCTCCCTGTGTCCACACGACACCCTCTCCACACATCTATTAGGCAACAAGAAACAACTGGGAAAACATACCTTTGTAGTCTTTATTTTTTTTTATTTCTTTGATTTTCATTAAGAATAATCTGCTTGATCTGCGTCTGAGCCGCAGGTGTTTTACAGCGTCTTCAAACAAGAGCTCGCCAGGCGTTCCTGCAGCAGCAGGCGCCGCCTCTCCGAGTTCCTGAGCGTAACCGCGGCCTCAAAACCGCGGCCTCGGAACGGGATGGCTTGCGGCAACCGCTGGTAAATCCTCTTTAACCTTGTCAAGGTGGAGCTTTTGAAGATAACAAGATTCCGTTGCGATAGTCGCAACATAGATAAGAAATATACATTTTATAATAAAGTATTGATTTTTTTTTCTATCTTGTTTTCAAGTGTGTGAGATCAGATTGACTTTTGCAGGGCTGCAAGGACTCATATCACTCTTCCTCTGCAAAGCACTTGGAGAGCTGGCTTTAATATGAATTATTATAAACCACTGCATTTGCTAAGCAGGAATGTTAATATTTTGTTATTAACATTCCTGTCGATGATGTGTTTAAGCAAAAATCAGTTTGCGATTTAAGATGTAAAATGCAGATTGATCAAGCAGGACAAAAGTGTAATGTCAGAATTTGTATAAGGTAAAAGTTTGGGGAGTTATTGATAAGTAGTTAATTGGAAATATCTTGATTTAATCATTTTAGATTATAGCAGAGATAAATTTACGTGCGTCTTTGTGGTTTCGCTATGTTAATACTAAATGGTATTCCTGTAATTTTGGTATTTAAACAGCAGATTGATAAAACTTTCTCTGGACCTGGTGATTTATTATCTAGCCTTTCGTTTACTATCTGCAACCTTTAGTTTGAACTGAACAAAGACTCATGTCGCGGTTTATGGCCACTGATGTTTTCTTCGGTTTTCTTTCTTTAGTCTTAGTTTTCTTATGTCCGTTGTTTCTCTGCTCTGCATCAATCACTCATTCTTCTGTTTTCCAGTCTGATACACTCACCTGTCAGTGTCACGTTTGCTTTGGTTTAGTTTACTTCCTGTTTTTTTCTTTTTATTTCCCTGGTGCATTCTGCTTAGACTTGCTGGTATCGTCTCACTACTGGGTTCTGGTACTGACTGTGAAACCTGCTTCTCGTTTTAGTATTTATATTCCTGAGTTCCCTTTGTTCGGTGCCAGATCCTCACCTCCATCTTTCTTGGGTTGTATCCATTGATTTTTATTTTAGAAATCTTTCCTTTATTGGTTTTGATTAACGTGCCAGCATCAGGCCTCGTTCTGCTTTCTGTGAGTAAAGTCCCTTTATTCTAACGTCAGTCCATCCCCATGTGTGACATCTGGGTCCTCCATTTTGAATACCATTCCTGACAATTGATGCACGAGTTTTCCTGCATGAACACTTAAATTCCATGAATTTACATCACAGCATTTCACGAGAATGTTATTTTCAGACACCCAAAGCAAATAGTGATTAACTGGTAAGTTGCTTGAGGAGTTGTGGGTTGTGTAGTCTGAACAGTACAGCAGTTTATGAGACCGAACATTTTGAAATCATCATCATGAAAGGGGCCTTAGCTTGAAATTCAAGTTTACAGTGATAAATCAAATCAAAGTATAGTTTAAAATCCAGATTAGAGTTCCCATTTAAGAGAAAACTGAGTAGCAGCATAAAACTGACTCTTTCCTCAACAAGCACCTTTAACGACGTGGAAGTTTTCACAGTCCAGCGTGTTGTTTCATTGGTAGAAAAGCAGTGTCGCGCACCTGTAATATTTGTAAATATTAACTCATCCTCCTCATCTGTACTGTATCATCTTACTCCTCATTGTCAGACTCGGTCGGATGATCCGTTTTAAATATATAATGCTTCTTATTAGTTTGCTTCACAGTAGACAGCAGAAATGAAACACTATCCTGGTTTTATGGTTGGAAACCCTGATATTAGCATTTGTAAAGACAGTCCTGCAAGGAATCAAAGTCACGGACGTATCTCCGACCGCTGAACATCAGTCTCCACCGTCCGGTGCGTCCTTTGCAGTATGTTTTGACTCGTTTCAGAAACCTCACATAAAAATGAATAAAAGCAGCAAACAAACAAGGTAAAACTCAGTTATGCTATCTGCTATTAACAATAATTATTGTATCATTTAAATAGTTGTGAAAGGTTGAAACTTTCAATTTTGAGAAACTAGTGTCCTTAAAAGGAAACAAATACGGGGCTCTTAAACAACCGGAGACATCAGAAAGAAGAATATCAACCAGAGGGGCTTCTCATCATTTCTGTTGATATAAATGTTTCTTTTATATAGACATCACATTATGTACATTAAAGGTCCGACTTCTAAGTGAAAACCGGCAGATATGGTACCAAATCTAACATATGCACCATCACTGTCCAGTTCAAGCAGCAAACAACACCACATCCAGAGACATCCGAACAAGACATTTCCTGCAAAAAGAACAATAAACTCAGCTGAAACCTCACAATATTACAGATAAAGATAAGAAATGGGACTTTTTTGTTCATTTCATCCCACCATTACCTACAATGAAGAAGATGAAAGGCTCTTACTCCTTTTAGTGTTATTGTTTTGTTTTGTTTTTCATGGGAAACATATTGCAACAGCAGATGCAGCCATATTGGTGGTTCACAAACCACGAATTCAACTGCATGCCAGATGCTATTTTGGAGACATTTGTGTTCATGTAAATCTGCATAAAATGCTCTTTTGGGACATTTTTAAACACTTCACGATGAACCGTAGAGATTAGAAAAGATCGCAAATGTCATCCCAAACAGATGCAGTGTGGAAGCTTAAATAGATCCACTGAGGAAAATGACCTTTTTCAGGAATACTTCATCTACACCCTCCAACCCGCTAATAAATGAATAAATATATAAATAAAAATATGATATAAAATACTAAATACCCACAAGTTTCACTCGAGTGGCTGCCTCGGCTCCAGATTTATTTTAGTAGGTGTTCAAGCTGCTGAGATTAAAAAGCCATAAGATTCACAAACCTTAAAAGAGCATGAGGCTCCTTTTAAGAAATGAGACTCTCTAGCGCCACCCTTCACCACGACGGCCGTCGGGGGTACTGCAGCCAACAGAGAAGCCGGCACGGGAGAACGGGGAAAATGCGCATGCAGCGTCATTTGACGTCACGTCCGCAGGACAGCGCGGGAAATTCCGGTCCGGAATTGCAGCACATTTTGCAGCACACAGCCTGTTCAAGGCAATGGAGAGATACACTAGAGGGCTCATTCGTTTTGGTTTGGAACGCTTCATCTGACATTATTACTAGAAAACTTAAAACGTTTACGAATTTTTTTCATAAGTCCTGCCTCAATCCTGCCTCAAGCTCCTTTAAAATAACCAAGAAAGGAAAAACAAACCAAGGTGGTAATTTATTCAGTAATGATGTCTTCAGTTTCACTCCTTTTATCAGTTATTAAAAACACATTCATGGCTTTAGAATTAGGCAACAGATTAACCTGTTGGTTTCCTAGTATGACTTAAGTTTTGTTAAGTGCTGGTCAAATACAAACTTTGCGTTTTCCACTTCTTATGTTCTCTACAGTGTTTGTGAAATCATACTGCAAAAAAGAAAAACCATATGACGGAAAAACGAAATGTGTGGATGCATTGTAAAGTTATTTATCTTTTTTAAAACAAAAGTATCAAATTCCCCAAAAATCCTGAAGCTCCTCAGTTGAGAACTTGGGCACAGGTGGAGTCCTGGGCAGGGACTCCGCCCAGGACTCAGCCTCTAAGGGAGTGTCCAGCCACCCTGCGGAGGAAACTCATCTCTAAGGGAGCGTCCAGCCACCCTGCGGAGGAAACTCATCTCTAAGGGAGCGTCCAGCCACCCTGCGGAGGAAACTCATCTCGGCCGCTTGTAGGTGTGTAGATTGACCGGTAAATCGAGAGCTTCACCTTTCGACTCAGCTCCTTCTTCACCACGACGGTCCGGTACATCGACCGCATAACTGCGGACGCTGCACCGATCCGTCTGTCAATCTCACGCTCCATTGTTCCCTCACTCGTGAACAAGATCCCGAGATACTTGAACTCCTCCACCTGAGGCAGGACTTCCCCACCCACCCGGAGAAGGCACGCCACCCTTTCCCGGTGGGGAACCATGGCCTCGGTCTTGGAGGTGCTGATTCTCATCCCGGCCTCAAACCACCAGCACATGCTGAAGGTCCCGGTCTGATGAAGCCAACAGGACAACGTCATCCGCAAAAAGCAGAGATGAAATCCTGTGGTTCCCAAACCGGATCCCCTCCGGCCCCTGGCTGCGCCTAGAAATCCTGTCCATAAAAATTATGAACAGGACCGGGGACAAAGGGCAGCCCTGCCGGAGTCCAACATGCACCGGGAACAAGTCTGATCTACTGCCGGCAATGTGAACCAGACTCCTGCTCCGATCATACAGAGACCGGACAGCCCTTAACAGAGGGCCCAGGACTCCATACTCATTGACCCCCCACAGAATGGCACGAGGGACACGGTCAAATGCCTTCTCCAGATCCACAAAACACATGTAGACTGGTTGGGCAAATTCCCATGAACCCTCGAGCACCCTGCGGAGGGTGTAGAGCTGGTCCAGTGTTCCACGACCGGGACGAAAACCGTATTGTTCCTCCTGAATCCGAGGTTCAACTATCGGCCATAATCTCCTCTCCAGTACCCTGGCGTAGACTTTCCTGGGAAGGCTGAGAAGTGTGATCCCCCTGTAGTTGGAGCACACTCTCCGGTCCCCCTTTTTAAGAAGAGGGACCACCACCCCGGTTTGCCACTCGGCGTGTAAACCAAGACAGCCCTAGGACTTCCAGAGACTTGAGGTACTCAGGGCAGATCTCATCCACCCCCGGTGCCATTGAGGAGCTTACGAACTACCTCAGGTATCTTCTTCCTCATTTCCTTTCAGCTGTCCCCTTCAGATGTCCCCACAGTGAAATGTCTGCCTCCATCTAATCCTGTCCTCTGCATCCTCTTCTCTCATACCGACCAACTTCACGGCCTCTCCCGCTACATCCAGAAATCTCCTGCTGCATGGTTCTCGCACCAGGCAGCTCTGTCGGAGCTAAAGTGATTCTGTAAAGAGAGGTGATCTTAAATATAATCCTGAATGTTCTGCAGATCTAATCAAAGCTACCAAAAGCTTTTGCTTAATATCACAAACTGCGAAAGGAGATTCCACCAAGTATGAACCCCAAGGTTCACCTAATTTATCCTCCAGCACTGTTCATAGAGTATTGATCACATGAAATGACAACAGTTTCATATGAATCATCTTAAGCACATTATTCTGTCTGACTGTGAGTCAGATGAAGATTGGATTACAGTTCACAACAAATTAATGCAGAAAACCAGTTAATTACAGGGGATTCACATAGGTTTTCTTTTCAAAAGTATATAAACAGCATATATTTATGCAAATGTAATATGTCAACACTTGTGTATCTGTTACATCAGCTGATGGGGGGAAAAAAACAAAAAGCATACATGGAGACAGAGCGAGCCCTTCTGTTGCTTCCCCTCTCCGAGATTGATTTACCTCTGCGTCCCAGGCCTGTCGTTATCATGGACCCCTCAGACAGGCCTGCTATGATAGCTCTGGGAAAGTGGGACAGAGTTGGCAGCATGCGCATGATGGAGAAGAGCTTCTTATCATCGATGGAGAGATCCATCATTCTTACGCCGAGAGAAAGAGAGGGAGAGGGATGGAGGCGAGAAAGAGAGAGAGAGTTCCTCCAGCCTCTTTCCTATCTGAAAGTAAACAGCTCTACTCACTGTGAAATATTTTCATTACTTCATGTATTTTCACAGAAACAAACCTGAAGTCTACGCTATAGATATCTGATGTAATGCTGCTTGAAAGCCTGATCAGATTCTTTTTCAATTTAAAACCTACATACCAATAAAAATGTATTAAAAAAAAACACATCAAATGTTGAAAATGGAAAGAAAACAAGAGACTAAAAAAGTCGTGTAACTCTGAAAAACAAAAATAAACAATTGGCAGATAAGCTTGATTGGCAGCAGGCCAGTAACATAATTATGTGTGCAGGCAGCATTAAAGTGAATCCTTCGGAAGTGAACGGAGGATGAGTTCTCCACCATAAGACCACATGGGCAAACAGTTTAACCGTTTACCAACAATATCTCAAAGGATTTGGAGATTTGTTTTTTTGAAGTCTGGGACCTTCAGGAAGTCCAAAAAGTCACTGCATGTGATCTGAACGTTCGGGAAACTGGCTATCAGGGAGCGTCCGAAAATTTTGTGTCTAAACTCAGTTGGATTATTGTATAAGAATCAAGGCCTGTGTTGGCGTGGTCAGTACCGATTCCCAGAGGAAAAGGGAGGTTAGTATTAGGGCCAATCCCAATACACCCCCTTCTTTTCTTCACTAGCCCTACTTTCTTTCACTCGCCCTTCTTTTCTTCACTACCCCTAAAAAAGAAGAGACAGATTTTAGGGCACTTGAAATCTTCCCAGGGGCCTGTCCCAATACTCCCCCTACCCCTCGTTTTCATCCCTACTCCTAATCAGGAAGCTGAGAGCCAAAAGCTGTTTTTATTTCAGCTGTAGTGCTGTTAATATGCCACTTTATTAAGTTTTAATATTTTTTCAGGCGTAAAAGTAACCGATAAGATCCCCAACCTGGGCTCAGTTTATCCAAATAACGCCTGTTAAGAAATTTGATCTGATGTTTTCGGCGATGATGAGACCGGGGCGCAGCAGCAGCAGCAGCAGCAGCAGCAGCAGCAGCAGCAGCAGCAGCAGCAGCAGCAGCAGCAGCAGCAGCAGCAGCAGCAGCAGCAGCTCACGTACAGACGTGATCGCCAGGTCAACCTGCGCCGTCGTCCCGGGGAGAAACCTGAAGCTCTGTGGAGAATTACCGCTGGCTGAAATAAATCATTTAGGAAGATAAATGTTGGTTTAATAGATGAAATCTAACAGTTGTAGCTATGCCTGTTAAGAAATTTGCTCAGAAAATTTCGGGATTTCTGTCTGCCTGCCGGCTTCGGGAGGTGATTTATGGTTCCGCGTTAAATCGACGCAGAGCCTATGGCGTAGGGTACGGCGTACGGCGCGAGTCGCCGCGTAAACTACGCCGTAGGCTCTGCATTGGTGTAACGCGGAACCATAAATTAGCCTTTATTCTGGCGAGGTTGCCAAAATGGGCAAAAAAGTGATTATGTACATTCACTGAGTGAATATTATGAAAGTAAAATATATATTTCTCGCTAGAAATGTAATCAAAACTCATTTTTATGCAGAAACTAACTCAAAATATTGATTTTATTCACTAAAAAATAAGAAATGTCTGCCATGTTTTTTTTTTTTGGAATCAGTCCGCAAATGACGACGAAAAGCGTTTTGGGAAATTTTCTGGTCCCTAGGTCAGCGAGTGAGGATCGGAAAACACTCGCTCCGTAGGGACAATTCATAGCCACTACCCCTCCTTTTCTCCAATCCCCCTAGGTGAAAAGAGGAATTGGGACACCACTACCCTCACAGGAACGGGCAAAATTTAGGGGTAGGGCTGAAAACGAGGGGTAGGGGGAGTATTGGGACAGGGCCTTAGTATGGAGTTGCATGTCCTCTGTAACCCGTGTGGGTTCCTTCTGGGTCTCCATGCTGACGAAGGCCATTCATGATAGGTTTATTACTCTTTCTAAAGTGTCAATAGTTGTTTAGTGTTACATTCATATTGAGAGCGCAATAAAACATGCTAATGAGCACTTTACAGTATATCATTCTTGTAGACAAAGTCATCTCTTGAGGAGGCAAAAGAACAAAAAAGCAGCTATGTGCACTAGAGTCTAGTGCACATAGCTGCTTTTTTGTTCTTTTGCCTTCCTCTAGTGACTAGAGGAATCCTGGCGTGATACATCAGATCATTTGAAACACAACCTGTTACGTGTTCTCAGTTCCTCTCCGACAACCAATGGCCAGGAAAAACGTTTCGTGCATGTGGTAGTGCCTCTTTTGTGTGTTTTTGTTTTTGAGATTTCTGTAGCACCTACAGTACCATAGGTTCTGTTGTTGCAAATGGTATAGTGGATAGTAGGATATCTCACACACCTGTAAGGAGTCAGGAACGTAATGAATTTGTTCATGAGAACATTATATCTTTCTTATAAGCATCATTTTGGTGCTCTCAACATTGGACATAAATCCATCCATCCATCCATCCATTTGTTAAAAAATTACAACGGATACTTTTTTTTTCCTTTGGTGAAATAAGAAACTTAATTGACCGTATGCAGCTGTGTGTCAAAAAGCCTAAAATGACCTCTCAACTCACAAGCAACCTCTTCTACAGTATGATTCCTCAACAAAGGACTAGGCTCTGAAGTTGAATGATGTGAAATGTAAATACATGACAAGAATCCAGCGTGCAAGAAGTGCAAAGTTTCTTTATTAATGTGCTTTGTTTTGCAAGCAATGTCCATCATTCTAGCCCAGAGGTAAGTAGGATTGTTTTACTAGGCTCCATAGTTTAGTGTGTGTAAGACTTAGCTGGAGCTGAAAAGGACAGAATGTTGTTGTGTTGTGTTTTATCAATCTAACTTCAAACAGCATAGAGTAATAAAAGTATAAGAGAAAGTATTACACATTAAAACCAGCCCAGACCATTTGATCTGGCTCACTAATCAACCAATTTAAGATTTGGTTCATTCAATCATACAGTTGAAGTCTATTGTATGTAATAATAACATTTAAAGATGCAGTCAAGCGTATCATCATAAACATTCAAACTTCCAAGGATAGTTGTCCTTTGGACACATTTTTTTTTTGCCAAAAAATGCTAAATATACAGAATATAAATGAATGCAGGAACAGAAGCTATCAAACGCTGTTATAACTTGAGATTCGGTTAAGCGGGAGCATCATATGCAGAGGCTATCGACCCTCGATCAGGCGGCGCAGGTTTGAATCCCGGCCTATCACTCCCCCATCTCTCCACCTAAGTTTCCTGTCCAGCCACTTTCAAAATAAAGGTCCCGAGAGCCATCTAAAAAAAACTAAAAACATAAAACTTACAACTGGAAGGTGATCACTGACATTTACAATCAGCTGATGTTTTTACTTCTTTGAGTGGATAGTGGTGTTACACACGGATGCATTGTACAAATCATATGCAGAGTTTCGGCCGGCTGCAGACAGCTGGCCTTTTTGTCTGTGACATGCTTTGCTCAAAACACCTGAGATGCAGTACAATTAGGGTTGCCACCCGTTCCTTGAAATACGGAAATGTTCCGTAATTGGGAATTAAAAGTTGCGTTCAGTATTGATCCAATACAGACACATATTATGCTCTTATTTATTGATGTCATAATATACAGGTGAAGGTCGGAAAATTTGAATATATTGCAAAACTTCATTCGTAGTAAATCCAACATAAGGTGAAACAAATATATTATTTCTCACTACATTCAAAGTGAGATATTTCAAGCCTTTATTTGTTATAATTTTGGTGATTATGGCTCACAGTTTATGAAAACCCTAAATAAAAAATCTCAAAAAATTTGAATATATTATGAAATCAATAAACAATTCAATCATCAAAATGATATCAAATAAAGGCTTAACATATCTTGCTTTGCCTGTAATGAGACTATGTAATATACATGTATTAGTTTCACCTTTTAAGTTGAATTATTGAAATAAATTAACTTTTACACCATATTCTTCACCTGTAGGCTATATTATACATCTTGGCTGATGTGGACATACATACCATAGGAGACTATTTCAGTTGCTAGTATGATTGTCTGTCTGTACAGTCATGCAAGTTTAATGCTCTTAAAGCACTTTAAACTTTAAATCAAATTTAAATAAATTTTGTTTTTTCATATAAAATAAATACATTTCTATGCATTTTAGAAGTTTTGGGGATGTCCTTTTTTTTGGCGTCTGCGCTGCTGAAATCAGGGCGTCCCTTATTTCTATTTCTGAAAGGTGGCAATCCTAAGTACAATAGTATTCTCTTCTAATTACAGCTGTGTTCATAGCAGCTGGTTTCAGTCAAACGCTCCATTCCACCTCCCTCTTCTGAGGATGTGGACCATAGTCAGATCTATCCTGCAGCTTTGTACTTTCTGAGCTACAGCGAATGCACCATGACAGGTTAGGTGGAGATAAAGATGGCTATCCTGGATTATTCTACTCTGATCCGGGTCTGCGATGCACAAATCTGAACAGCTCACCGACATTCCTGAAGTCAAGACTTCCTCTGGACAAACATGGTGCAGAAGTAGTTCTCGAGGCCTCAGTAAGATTTACTAACTTCCTTATACTTTAGGATTAAGTGACTCCGTATACGTTGTCAATACAACTCCTGTCCAGCGTGGCTCATGTTCAGTCTTTGAACGATGTTTGAATCTATTTCTTCGTTCTGTAAATCCAACGGTTTTCCGCTGCTCTCCAGGCCTGACATAGTCTCCAAGCCCCCCATTGTGAAAAATAAATCATAGTGTTTAAGAACTCCACCGGTAGTTATATCTTGATCCATTTCTGTCAGCAATAACTGTGATCTGGGCGCCTTCTGAGCTGTTAACTATTAGACACAATTGTCCTGTTTCGGTCTAACAACCACTTCTAACATGAATCCAGCAATTTCATTGATTGATGGTGGTATATTATCTGTTTCTACATGGACTTGGAGTTTTGTTGCAGCTGTTCCAGTCTGAAATTAAAGCGATATTGAGCCAGTATTTTGTTTTCTTCGTCACCATATGCAGCATGTGGAGTAAATGGTTCTATTGTGGAGTACATCGACAGGCAATTATACCACTTCTATTTACAATCTTCATTATTTGGTGCAGATGATTCACTTCCAGTGAGCAAGTGTTTCTTAAGGTTGATTGTGAATACAGATATGAAACCTTTCAATGAATGTTCTCCTCAAAGTACACAAGAGTAAAAGCAGATAAACCTATTCATAAAGTACTTGTATATACTTTGATAACTGCAACAATATTTCCAATTTTAAAATGAAATGTGGCTGTATCCTAACTGTAGCTGTCCATGAAGGCACGAAAGCAATCTTAGATACAAGAATTTGATCACATTTGTGTCTTTAGCTGCATGTTGCAACATGTTGCAGCTTCTTAACATACAAACATTTGAGAATAGCAATTCATGTCCTTCACAGAAGACAGACAATACTGGGTCTTACAAAAATGTGGTATTAAACCACGTTTAAGGCATTAAAAGTGTTATACTTTTAAGTTATATTTTGTTTTAATGTAATTTGACCATTTTTGTAACTGCCTTTGATTCTGCTTTAACAATAGAGCTTGCGCAATTAAATTTCACATACTTTTCTTTATTCACAATGTATTCAAGACAAATTACATCAGGTTGAAACAAGCTTGGCTGGTTGGTGTTTAGCTCCACTCAACAGCTGGAACAACAGAACTGTACAGTTTTGAGAGATTACGATTATGAAGCTAATGTTTATGATGTCCAGGAACAAAGCTGGGTCGGCTCTCTAGCTGGTTGTACTTCATTCAGATGGGTTTACATGGCTAACGATGGACAGTTTGTTGGGGCTGTCTCTGTAACATAGACACTTGTTTTCTAGCTGAGAATCCCTATATGAAAAACATTACATAAAGACACAGTATCCAGGTTCTTGTGTGTCCTGTGTTCTCACATCTGCTTACACGTTTTTATCCCTCAACATGTCACCAAGGAACTTTCATTTTTGTTGATGCTTCGGGAGGACAAAATCTAGATTAGAAAAGCGGGCGGTTTCTGCTGATGGCGCAGATTTGCATGAAAGAAGTACAGGAGAGTAGAACCGAGGTGTTTACGTGGAAAAAGCCTTCTTTGTAAAAAAGTGGAAAAGTGTACGCAGAAGAAGCAACACGCGCTGTAAACTGAAATATGACACAGCACGTACTGTATGTCTGTTAACTATTGCTAACACCGTAAGATACCATTTGAGTTTTATTCTTTTAAACTTACCGAAATACATTTAAAATATGCATGTATGATGTATAATGCGATAGATTCAGTGAAAAAAGAGATGAAATGTTAATAAAGACAGGTTCTGTCTACATTGTTTATGTGCGCCACACGACTGCTAGTCCATGTCTGTTCATGCATTTGTAGATTGAAAAGATTAAAAAAAACTACAGAAATATTATGTTGTTTTACTATCAGCAAATGAGTCTTTTAAAATATGCATGCCTAATAATAAATATGTTGACCAGTAGTCAGCATCAAGACAAAATCTGACATGAAAAGAAACAGTTTATTGCATAATACTGTGTTTGTGTTCATCCCTGCTGTTTATGCAGTTGACAAACTTTACTGTGCTCGAAGTGTTAGATCCAAATGCGGAGGGACACAAGGCCCAAGGGTGATTTGTTTAACTTTGAAAGGTTTTTTTGGTTTGTTTTAGATTCGCTAGGAGCCACGCGGCGGCGGATCATCTAGCTTGTTCTCCCGAGTGGGTTACAGCCAACACTGCGAGGGCGAAGCGCGTGGGTGGAGAAACAGGGAAAAAAAAAGAATCAACCCCACCAGGGACTAAATGACAGTCCTCATTTAGACAGGCCAGCCAGCCATTTAACTACACAGAAATAAAAAGTTCATTAAAAAAAAAAAAAAAAAAACAGAAAAAACCCTCCAGCTGCTCTCTTAGGAGTGTAGTGTTGTTCTCTAACCGGCAGAGAAGGAATTAATAGATGTATCTCATGAATCATTTTAGAGCTCTTATAATCCACTAAAGTGTGGGTCTCAGGAGGTTGAGGTTGCAGATGAGAGAGCAAAAACCAAAGAAATGCAGTCGGTGACAGAGGAAGCAGATGGGGAAATACACAGTGAGCCAAGCAGAAGAGAAGATTAATCTTTAGGATAAGGGTGCCGTCCTTCCAGCTGTCAGTCGACGCAGCTGGATGTTTGTCTTCCGCCTTTGGGGCTATGGGTGAAGACAGCCTGGAAATGGCTGTATCCTAACTTCCTTTATCCTTCCCTCCTAATCCAGCCTAAGCACTTAACCAAAGTGAAGATCACCTGAGTCTGTGAGGGATCAAAGCCGCTTCGATGAAAATAAGAAAAGCCCCGCAAAGGGAAAAGCTAATGTAACAAGGAGACGTAGATTAGCATTAAATACTTGACAGATGCTGGGGGGAAAAAAATTAAAGTTCCGCGGGTCTCTGCGGTAATCCTCTCCGTGTCACGGCCACTTCTTGATATAACACACGTGCACAAGTGCCCATCAAAGAGAGCATTGTTTCACTCAATGAAATGACAGCATTTATTTCATTTAGCTCTTTGCAAAGCCAGCAGTACAACGGGAAGGGAAAAATGTTTTCAGTGACCCAGTTTCAAATACAAACTAATATTCATAATTTAGCAGATGGCTCCTGTTCTGCCGCTGCTCACACCAGGCCAGAGCTCTCCGCTGATATCTCAGGCTGCACGCAGCGATGTATTTTGACATGTAAATCGCTTGCCTCCTTTCTGACAGCTACTCATTTAAATAATAAATTTGTCATAATAGCTTCAGAATTAATGGAGTCCTGAGAGTTGGGCGGATAAAAGGGTTATTAATGACAGAAGACACACTTTTGGGAAATTTCCTAAAGCAGTTACAAATCAATCATTGTTCACCCTGATGTTGGAGCAAACGACTAAACGTTCATATACTGAAATTATGGATAACTGCTGAGCAGTTGTTTGAAACCGTCCAGAAGCACAAGAAGCACAAGAAGAAAAAGATTAAGAAGAAGCAGTTTCAGCAAACATGTTGCTGGTGAAAGAGATCATGCACGCTCTTAGAAAGAGATAAAAAATAGAGCCAGGCGGCGGTGGTCTGCTAGACCAACAAACACATAGTGGCACGTGAACGGCAAATTCCTCTTCTTCATCCCAGTTTTGTTCCTTTTGCTGGTCGCATGTTAGCTATAGTGCTCAACGCTGCCCCTTGTGGTTTCAGGTGGTATTGCTTCAAGGAACGGACCAGCCCGGACCCTGAAATTGGAACAAATTATGCACATTAACAACGAAAGAGACTGGTTTGAGGGTATGACCTTCTGCGTCGCCGTCTTCCTGGTGATGAAGTGTGATGGCTTATCTCTCTTCGTTTGAAAATTCATTAAACTTTGTGTGAAACTGCTGCCATTTAGAGAAAAGCCTACGTTCATTTAACGATGGGTAAACAAAGAAACTTTAGCGCTCCTCTGAAATTCTCCCGCTCCTTTTTAGTGTGGGAATAATTTTGGCTCCTGCTTGTTATATGAAGGATTTGGGCACAAAAATAAATATGTCTGCTGGATTAGAGAGTTAAATCACGAAAAACATTTCCATATGTTTTAATGAAAAGAAAACTGTTTCAATCTAGCTTTGAACATCATTCATACTTTTTCATTTGATCAATTTCAAGTCCTTTGGAAACAGTACAGTGTATGTATTAGGTAGTCATTCAGACCTTGGGACCTCAGGGTCAGACATCTCATTCAACAATGCATTTGTTTCATGTTGGAAACTCAGAGATCCAATACACATGTTGGCGAACAGGTTGAGAGAGAAACAGCTGTTCAGGGTTCAGGTGAGGTCTTCAGATGGTGCTGAGAGAAGTACATAATTATGAAGTGGTTGTACCAACATATTCTGGCTGTTTTTATGTTTTTATGTTGTCACTACATCAGGATGCAACAAAACAGGATGCTGCAGTATGTCACACGTACTCAGTGTGAGCCGTCATCATCAAAACAAACCTGTGCGGTACCAACTGTTTATGTACCATCTACTTGTTCCTCAGTATTTTGTTTTATAAGACAAAACATGCTGTACGCACACATAGCTACACATATGCACACACACACACACACATACACACACACACACACACACACACACACACACACACACACACACACACACACACACACACACACACACACACACACACACACTTAGCCACACATACATATACACGCGTACACACACACACACACACATACAGCCACTTAGTCATATACATATACACACACACATAGCCACACACACACATACACAGCCACACAAACATATACATACACACACACAAATCATAGCCACACAGACATACACACACGCGCACACACACACACACACACACACACACACACACACACACACACACACACGCATGATCATATACATACACGCACATGCACACATAGACATACACACTGGCTTGTTCACCTGCATGCTTGCTCTGTAGTTTTTGGGGTTAGTTAGCGGTAGCGGTAGCATAGCTCAGACTGTGTTCAGATCTCGAGATTTGGGTCGATTGCTGCTCGTGTTTTGGTCGGCTCCGTGTCGGTTTTGTGTTTTGTTTGTGGTTTTTGTTGCAGATTTCCAGTGCTTGACATGTGCCTCCATGTGTTCTTGCTTCCTGGATTGGCAGTGGATGCCCCCCCCCCCCCAAAAAAAAAAAAAATCTCTGGGTTTGTATGTGTATATGTATGTGTACGGTATATGTAATATGTGTGCAGACAAGGTAAAAAAGAAAAAACATGCTGTAGGTGGAAAGCTGATGACATAGGGCATCCTGACAAAACAGCTGATTACACTTTGATCTTTATCTACAGTAAATTTTATAAACGGGGAATTAGTTGAAATGGTAGAGTGCTTGATTAGCATGTGAGAGGTGTGGTATCGATGCCAACATTCTCCACTTTCAGCTTGAAAAGAATACAACCAGGATGGCCGAGTGGTTAAGGCGTTGGACTTAAGATCCAATGAGCAAATGCTCTCGTGGGTTCAAACCCCACTCCTGGTAAACAATGAGGAGGTTAACTATTGCTGGGTGTGTAGGTCAAATCGTACATGTTTAGTACAGTGATAATAACGGTCAGACTGGTTGATCACTCTGTTCTGACAGCAAAAAGAAAAAAAATATCAATTAATACAAATGGCTGCTTGGTTAATTCTGTTATTCACCATCATGTTCTTTAGGGGCATAGCAGTCTAGTGGCTACAGAGGTGGGCTTGAGTTTGAAGGATCCCAGGTTCAAGCCCCAGAGCAAGGCCTTAAAGGGGACCTATTATGATAAACAGGTTTTTTCTTGTTTTAACATATATAAAGTGGTCTCCCCTCCCCCTGCCAGCAGAGGGAAGATGAAATCCCATGAATTTCTGCAAGGTCTGTTCACCCCGCCCGGCTGAATCTTCCAGTGTCATGTGACTTCTACGAGCCGTTCTGAATCAGCTCCTGTCCTTACGTAACGACAGGAGCAGATTTCCATAGGTCGGCCTCCGCTGCTGAAACCACGCCCACAACTAATTCAGCTGGCTGGAGCTTCAGCCATTGTTTGGAAGCGGTGGCTGTTTCCACCGGTTTCCACAGCGAGGGACAGTTAAAATGAGGTTTTGCATCAACACTTACCCTCATAAAAGGATCAGTTCCAACAGAACGGACCCGGCAACTGCACACGAGTCAGCGGTAAGTGACGTTATTTTTTTTATGTTATTTATATTGGTCTACAAGTATGATCTTTGCATGGGCTAAGTATTTAGCTTAGCTCCGGAGCACCGGAGGCCGCTCACCGGGGCCCCTCATAGGACCGGACCGATGAGCGGCCCCGGTGGCTCTATTAGTACCGTAATACATTTTTCTTCTGTTCATGGTTTCAGATCTTCCAAGCACCTGAAGCTGTTCAACGACACCTTCAGAAGACGCACGGTCCTTCCTTGAGCCAGCAATAGTGCATTAATGTTATTTATATACAACTTATGTTGTTATTTTTTTAACAATAAAGTTGCCATTTGTGAAAATTCAGTGTTGTGATTTCTTGTAACATATGAAATGATGAGGAATTGGAGTAAAGAACTGTGGTGTACCTGTTTATAAATCTTCCTGTGTGAATTAGTGTGAAGACGAGGTGACTAAAGGCTGATTTATGGTTCTGCGTTACACCAACGCAGAGCCTACGGCGTAGGGTACGCGTCGATTTAACGCAGAACCGTAAATCAGGCTTTAAGATCCGTTTACACCGTGTAACTGAATGCGAGCGTCTGACTATCGCCTCGAGCTGCGTGACATTGGACGCTCTCTGTCCACACTGAAACCGTTGAACTCGCGGCCAGTTAGGGCAGTCTAATACAAAAAAAATAAAGCCATGGAATTGATTTTGTCGCCGAAGCTTCTCGCATTGGACAGGCTTTATGTACGCAGCCGGCTGCTCTGGCCGGAGAGAGGCTTATTCTCCTCCCCTCCTACACGTCATTCAAGCAGCCAATCAGCATAGAGCCTCATTATCATAGCCTCCCCTCCCCTCAGGATCCAGCACAGAAAAAGGGGTTAGAAGCGGTAAAACTAGAGACATGGCCCACAGGCTGAATTTCTGTTTTATGTAGAAAAAACAAGCTTTAGATTGTTTTTAAGACATTCAAGGCCTTTTTAAAATATACATTAAATGCCATTATAGGTCCCCTTTAACTGTAATTGCTCCACAAATGGTGTGTGTGCATCTCAAATGTAAGTCGCTTTGGATAAAAGAATCTGCTAAATGAAAGTAGCATTTCCCTGTTTTTCTTAACTTTTCAAGAAGGGGCCGTTGCCTGACAAGTATTCGTGTTGTTTGACTAAAAATGTTTGAGCATTGTTTTCAGAGCTGATGAAACACACAGCTCCACATCAACCTCCCTGTCCATCAGTGGACTCGCCATTTTCCAGGTGTTTGAAAGCCCTGCAGTGTGGAGATGCCACCAATTTCGATGCTTTTGTCCATGTCTGCGAATGCTTTGAAGAGGAAGACATTTGACGCCACATCAAAGATCTCCCAGGAAAAATGACAAGAAGTGGAAAGAGATGGTTAAAATTGCTTGATATTATCCAACATGAAACAAGAAAGGTGGCCCAGCGTCACCATCATCAGCTGCCCAAGAGCCCCCTGAACTGTGAATGCTCCCATTATGGCATTATTTGGATGAGCATGCTGTTTTGTTGGTGCCTTAAAACTAGTTAGAAAGTCCTTCCAAAAAGTAGAAAGTATCCTTTTGTGTTTGTTTACTTTGATCTCTTGTTTTCCAGCATCACAACACACCCAATACTTTCATCGTTACGTGATTATCTAGTAAAAGTTTTTCAGTACAGAGCAGTGAGTAGAATTTTGCAGGAGGAATAATTATTAGACTATATACAACACAAACTTAAACACAACATGAACTAATTGAAATCTTTTCCCGGCTATTTTAGCAGCATTTGTATATTTCTTCCCCACACCGGATCTCAAATACCAACAACTGTGCGCCGCAGCAGATAAAACAGTTGGTTTAACTGCTTTTCACGTCTCTCATATGATAACGAACATCCTGCAGGGGCTTAAGAGAACGAAATGTTCAACTCTGCAGTGTATAATGTTGTGGAGTGGCACAGTCTGTCCACTTGTTCAATTTCTCCCATGTAAGCATTGCAGAAGACGTTAAACCGCTCAAAGATTTGGAGCATGCTGACGCGATATATTCTGCCAGTAAGATTCTTAGTGGGAGAGCGGAAATGGGAATAAACTAGGGCACTGTTGTTGCAGGGGTCAATTTAGCTTCTTAAATTGACTTCATAAAACCATTTTTTATTGGGTATAGTACACAGTGCATGGGAAAAAATAAAAAATAAAAAGCCTTAAGGATCTGTTTAAGGTCACATTGAAGTCTCTCCAGGTTCACATTGGACAACAGTCTCCTACAGTAGACATTTCTACTGAAGAGACCACTACATGATGTTTTTATCATAAAAAAGGTAAAAAGTGGCTGTAGACTTTTTGAATTAGTTTATATTACATACCTGTATCTGTGGGCTCCTTAAAGGAGCATGAGGCAGGATTGAGGCAGGATTGAGGCAGGATTTATGAAAATAAATTCATATACGTTTTAAGTTTTCTAGTAATAATGTCAGATGAAGCGTTCCAAACCAAAAAGAATGAGCCCTCTAGCGTATCTGTCCGTTGCCTTGAACAGGCTGTGTGCTGCAAAATGTGCTGCAATTCCGGGCCCGAATTTCCCACGCTGGGCTGCGGATGTGACGTCACATGACGCTGCATGCGCGTTCTCCCCGTTCTCCCGTGCCGGCTTCGCTGTTGGCTGCAGTACCCCCGACGGCCGTCATGGCGAAGGTGGCGCTAATGAGTCTCATTTCTTAAAAGGAGCATCATGCTCCTTTAAATGTCTAAGGGCCTGATTTACTAAAGGTTTGCGTGCGTAAAAACGTGTGCAAACTTGACATCACCCGCAAACCAATGTGCAAGCTGATCTACTAACAGCGTGCAAAGAGGACTGCGCCTCTCAAATGAGCAAAAAAGCACACGCTATTCATTTAGTACTTTTGCCCTGATGAATAATCAATATGGGGCGTACCCGCCAGAAAGCGCTAAATACTGGGAGGGGAAAATGCAAATAGGTCCATTTACCACACGCAATGAGATTTACCAAGCCTGAAAGTAATTGCGGGGATTGTGATTGCGTCTGTATTTAATACGTTCGAAAGGAAGGTGCTAATCTGGCCAGCATTACGCACCGATGGCTGCTGGTATTGTGGCAAGGAGGCGACATCGCCAAAATCAAAGAATACGCAGAGAGAGAGTTTTCGGACTCGTGTAAATTTGTTTGGAATAATTGAAAACCAGATAGTTTATACTTATATCTTGCCACCTTCTTTTAACCTCATCTGCCGTTCTTTTTGTCTTACCAACTGCATTTATTCTATCGCAGATTTTCTCCCATATTGCGTTTCTTGCGTTTGGTAATGTTTAAATTTCTTTGCTGTAGTTCATGAATGTTTATTTGCTTCTTCCACTAATATCTCTAACTCCAACTCGTCAAATTTCATTTTGCGCTTGCGACTATCCTGCTTTCCATCCAGACTCTCCATGGCGCAAACTGTAAGACACGCAACAGCTCATTTAAATACTGAGGTTTGCACCTGTTATCAATTGCGCAAGCATTCTTAGTTGATCACCCGCAAAACACACAACAACAGCACGTGAAAACTTTTTCAGTGCACACGCAATTTAGTACTCTTTATTTAGGATCTTAGTAAATCAGGCCCTAAGTGCACTAGTTTGAACAATTCATTACACTACAACCAGTGAACGAGGTGCAATTCCCTTCAAAACTCTCCAGGTTAGGTGTTCCCTACAATGACGAATTAATCACATGCCATACAATACTTAGGAACAAACTGAGCGCATCAACTATTGGATTTTCTGATTTATTTATCTTGACCCAACCTTATTTTATGTTCAATAATTCTAATCTATGTTATTTTAATCAGTCTGTATTTTGTACTTACACTAAGTGCTTTAAATGTTAACCTTTTATTGTGGTTTCAGGACATTGTACAGTAGTCTGTTTCTTGTATTTGCATTTGAATACTGTCATTGTAAACCCTAATGTGTACTATTTATGTTTGTCAAGGACTACAGATGGAAATTAGCTTGTGGCTAACTCTGGTGCAGCCATCTTTTTAATGTACCTGCACATTGTCCTTTAAATAAATAAACTACACCCGTTCTGAGGGAAAGTTGGAGCACTTCAAGTGAACCCAAACGCTGCTTTTTCCTCTCAGCAGGCCAAAGACGAGCCTTCGTCCCGGCGGACTGTGAGAGAGTGTTCAGGCTGGACTGAGTAGTCGGTGGGAACAGACGGGAACTCATTAAAAGTGATCCTGTTGTCCAGTGCAGCCTGATCAGTTTCAGTCCAACTACACACCAGAGCTCCCTTTGATGAGGCGGGTCTAATCTTGGTGGCGTAGCATCGTTCTGGGTCGGTCCGTTAATGAGAGCGAGGCCACGCGGAAGTTCAACTCACGGAGCTTTCCGAGAGCAACAGGTGGAGGAACAGCACGGACTGATTGACTGAGGGATCACTTGTGATAGGCTGGAGTGTCTTAGTTACCGGTGAGGCTGCCTTTGAATCAAAGGACTGACAACAGCTCCTAAAACTCCTACAAAGCAGTCTATCGGTGGGTGCTGTTGTCTTTGAGCTAACTTTCTCACAAACCTCAAAAGAGAGGAGTCTGGTGCCGGCACAAAAGCAGTTTACAAAAGTACTTTTAAGACACCGAAACGTGTGTCTGACTGTTTCTAACTTGGGAGATGCTGAGAGAGCCTCTTTGAAGACAAGTTAAAGGAAGACAAGTCATCGGTTTTCCCAAAACCTAACCAGGCTTCCTTTAATTTCAATTAAGTAAAGGATTTATGTTTTTAAGTGAGATTAAGTGTCCATCTTTAAACTTTCAAATAATCACCCGGTGAAATTGCAAAAGGCTTCTTTTGTGCCAGATTGTACACCTATATTTAGCAATTTCTTCATGCCCGTGTTTTCAAGAAAAAGCAAAAAGCAGTCATCTCCAAGGAGATGAATCAGTAGATTGAGTTTGGAGACCGTTTTAGCGCAGCGGTAAAGTGATGTGCAGTTGCAGCTACGGCACCAACGGTGGGCTCAATGAGGGGGGTTGAGTGATAAAAATCACCCTAACCATGCACCACCAGAAATGTTGCAAAACTGTTTTTTTCTGCTTGTCAAAAAACATAACAGTCATTTCGAGTCGGAGCAGGCTGTGATATACAGTTCACTGAGTGAAAACATTGCATATGTGCATTAAAATTCATAAATAACTGTCAAATCGTAACATGGTACACCACTTCAGCCGAGCACGACTTACTCTTCATGAAAATTTAATTGCCTCTGATGCCTGATTTCAGATCAGAAATGTCATACTGAGACATTGACTGTGTTTTCTCAACTTACACGACTACGTTATATCAGCAAACACAATATTTATGATCTCCATTATGTGGGTGAAACGCTCAGATGTTTTATTTTTGCGAGTGTTTATCATCTTCAAGCTTTGCATTTTCCAAAACATCTGTCAGCTAAATTTAAAGAGAGCGGAGCGCGGCATCCCTGTTTTAGTCCCCCACACTGGTAGTTTTTAAATAGAATCGAAGTAGGAAGAGAGACGAGAAACAACTTGTGTGTCTAACTTTCCCACCGTCTTTCAATTCCGTTGTCGTGAGTGTTATTCCTGCTCACGCCGTGCAATAACCCATATTTACCTTTGTCTCCTCTGGTTTTTAGTGCCTGTGAGACGACTCCGGGGCTTTACTTTGTCTTCCCCTTTTCCCTGAAGAACAAAGCTAGACGCTGTGTCCCCCACGCACCTCCCCCCCGTTACCTGTGCCCTAACGCACAAACAGACGCTGTAGCATAAGTCACGTCCCCAAAGGAAACGCGGGGTAAAAAGGGAAGTGGGGAGGGATAAAAGCGGAGTATAATGATGCCGAGGTGAGGAGTGGGGTATGATACGAAAAGACAACATGCCATCACCAGTACCGGTGTCTGCATAAATACACCGCGTTTGATTGTTTTTGATGAAAAAAGAAAAACAAGCCTGAAGACATAACCTCCTATATGAAGATCACATGCACACAAAGGGCTCCGGGACAACAAGGAAGCCTCAAAAACACTTTAAACAACCACACACGCAAAGCACAAGTTTGACAAATTGAAGGTGAAGACGATCGGTGGGGGAGTGCGCTCGCCTGCCCCGGTTTCAAATGCATGACATGCACGAGGGAAACGCAGAATGAGAGGAAGTGAACATTTTCAGCTCAGTGTTTACATCGAAAATACAAAAAGTAATTACTCACCAGTCTGATTAACTAAGTGTTGCAGCGCCGCTCCAACCTAGCTTTGTTTCTGAAACGCCTAACAAGGACAACAGTAGCCTGCACGGCTTTGCACTTTGATTAAAGCTAAGTGAGCGCTCGCTGTAATCCATGAATCCTTTTTAGTCTCGCTGGGATTTATGTGAGAATGATTTTCTCTCGGCAGTGAGATTTGTGGCTTGCTCGCGCTTTGTTCGGGATGAAATCTCAATGTTTACCCAATCATTCCTTACATGCTCTGCAGCCAGCACTCCGAGTATATCAAAGTGCCAGAAAATCTTTCCAGTCACAATAAAGCTAAATAAAAGAGTGATGTTGGGATCCTCGGTGTGCTAATGACCTGTGAACCCGGCGTCAACCGCAAAGTAAACCCGTTTTCGGGGCGGGTAACAGCCAAACTCGGACACCTTACGTCCTGAGACGATCAGGAAAATCTGGGGTTTCCAGAAGGATTGATCAGTGCAACAGTCTTCCCACAACGGCTGCAGATGCTGCAGAATGCAGCATGAATTCCTCCCAGAGCTGAAAATCATCAAACTGATCTCTGAGTGCCGCCGATGTTCATAAGTCACTTTTTCAGCGGTATGCACGTGTCAGATCTCTTAGATCGGTGGTAAGAAATCTACTAAGAAATAAGAACCGAACATGGTGAAAGATTTTAGTTGCTGATCTGATAAACTCCAGAATAAACTTCCAGAAAACCTCCAACAGTACATGATGTGAGAAACATATTTCACTCAGACAACTCTCGCAGTAGTTTAAAACACTTTATTGTAACACATATTTGGCGTTTAGGCTACATTCGGCAAAGTTTATCAGGAGATAAAGACTAAACACCCCCTTTTGAATCAGGGGCCACAGGTGGAATCCTTAGGTTGAGACATCCGAACGCACCTAAGAATGCATACTTCTTCCTCCTTAAATAGGTCAAAAAACCAATTGGTGTAATTGGAACGAACCATTCAGAGGGTCGAATGAGCAGGTGCACACAGTGCAAAGATTGCCTGCCTGAAATAACTCCCAGGGTTGTTTATTTTTTGTTGATTCGTGTGTTTGAAGTGGCTTCCAAATCTAAAATGTCAAAGGAACACATTTCATTTGTGGCTTCCTGAATCTGAAAATATAAGAAAAGACAAAGCACTGAGAGGAATCAGTACTTTTTAGAGGGAAAGGTGAGTATTACCAGTGATTATGCCATTTTGTTGGACTTGATGGATTAAGGTCAACATGCCGATTATCATGTAATGTTGTGATTCTCACATGGTCTCAAAACTTTAAATCTTGCAAATCCAACACCACAAAAAATAAATAAAAAGGCAAAAAGGACCCATGGGTAAGTCCAGCAAGATCTGGATGATGCTGTGACATCACAGGCCCAGATGTCCTCCCACTTCTGCATCATATTGTATTTGGTGCACTCCCAAGTGCTTTATACAAAGTTCTCAGATCAATTTCGAAACAGGCACACCCCGTAGAAGAGGTGGGCGAATGGCTCACTCGTTCTTCAAAAAAAAAAAGAAAACTGGCTGCTATAAACAGAGGCGAAGATATGACTGCACATCGGGCTGTTTTACTGTGATGTTTTGATGTTTTAAACAAAACACATCACAGGTATGTCAAGCTGATTCTCCCTCTTTTATACTTTTTCACCTAATTTGTGATTTGGGAGAAATAAATTCCTAAAACGTTCATGAACTGCTCAAGAGACGACTGAGTGAGTGTTTGACGGGGATAAATAAGCTCGACTCCATCACATTCTTCTAAACTCCAGCCGTTCAACTGTGAGCCGAGAAGGTTGTGATTAATTGGGATGTGTGAGTCTAATAAACGAGGGATTAATTTCTCAGCAGATTGAACAGCGTGAGCGCGTACGCAGCGCTGTCATGTCTCTTGTTCGAGCCCCGGACCCTGTGGGGTTTCAGCGTGAGACCGCGTTCCTCCGCGGCTCCTCGCAGGAACAGGTCAGCAGCTCTTTGAAAGCGTTGAAGTGAAAAGTGTTTGAGTTTGTGTGCATCACTCTGATAGCTGGGTGTTTAAAATGAACCCCTGGGGAGGTTCTTCCTTTAGTTTTGCATGATGTGAAAAGTAAATAAACATGATATATACTAAGGCCTGGCTTTGAGGTTGGGGGGTGACAGCAGTGGGGTCGCCTTCTCTTGGGTTTCAAACTACTGCCACTTCAAAGTTTTCCGCGTGCAGCAGTCGGGTGATGCTACAAACTTAGTCTTCTGGAGAAGGTCTTTTTCTTTTTTTCCTTTTTAGCACTTTCTCGTGTTTCATTGAGGTTATGAAAAGACCTCACCGATAAATATCTTTGACTCCGTCAAACGTTTCATTTAAAGTCTGTGTGTGGCCTTGGTGCCTTTTGTGAATGTGATCCACAAGTGAGATGACACTTGTGACAGGAATGTATGGCTTTGTGTCTGTATTTTTGCAAAAAGGAATAAGAAATAAACCTGACCCACGCAGACCGGCTGCATGTTGAACATCTGTTGATTCCATCTACCCACAACTGTCTGCAGTACTTTGCTAAATGAACGCTAGTTTAACAAAGGACACACTGGTTATGAATTATTGATTGTCAAAGAACATGTATTTTGGAATAATATAAAATCTATATCTATAATCTAATTTAGAAACCAGCTGCTTGAAAGTTGGTGTTTTTGCACAACCAACATTTACAGCAGTTTCAACTCATTTTCATTTCACTCTAAAAACTGCAAACGCAAGTCATTTGCAAGTCAATAGCTGGTAAATCATGCAATTCATTGTTGAAATTAAAATAAGCACCAACACAGGCCAGCCCATTTGATACATTCTTACTGTTTTTGTTATATATATATATATATATATATATATATATATATATATATATATATATATATATATATATGGAGAACTTCATTTCTTTGAGATACACGCCTCATATGTATACATGTTATTTTAAATCTGTTCCAGAGACAACTAAAAGGATTTAAATTGACCAAAAGTTATCCAACAAAGTGATGTGGAAAGTAATTCACAATCTCGGGGGAGATAAATACCATTAAACTGGATACTCCAGTACATGATTATTGTGTTTTTAATTCAGCCAGAACCTTATAAAGGAATATTCCTGCACCGATGGACCGATGATAAACTTAGTTATTTCTACTGTCGTAATACAGCTGCAGCTTGAGAAATAGTTGAGGAAATGGATGCCAAAACAAGTGACAGAAAAATCCTGTTCAGGATGCAGAGAGCAACCTGAGTGACAGAAAGCTAATGTGAAAACTAATACTAATACTGTCTCTTTCACTTGACAAACTGGAAACAGAAATATATTTGTTCTCCCAGCATATTAATCTAAAATAAAAATGCTAATTATAAAGTGATGCTAGTCTGAAACGAAGGCTAAATCAACATGATCCTTAACTGCCAAGCATATCCCAAGATTCCCCGTGCAGCACCAGCGGCTGAGGACTGCAGAAACGTTTAGCTGCTGAGGATTGCACATTTGAAAGTACGCCGTTTCTCTCTAACCGCTAGCAATAGAATTCCTTCAGAGCCATTCCTTGTTAGGACCAAGGAATCTTAACGTAGACATGGAATGCCTCTCCGTGTTTTTGGACACATCTAAAATCTATCGATACATCACCTTAATCTCAAAAAACAAGAGGCAGTGTTGCGTTTCTGTGCAAAATAAACATGGTATAACCAAATTTAGCAAGCTCTTAAGTGCAAGACTTGACTATGGAGCTTCATACAGCCAGGTCACACGGTGGGGGGTTGATAGGTCAGACTCGTTCATCAGTCCACATTCATGAGCTTTACGCCATAATGTCACCACCCCTGCTGGTAGTGTTAAAGTTAATATGGACACAGGGCACAACAAACATTACTGAGTTTCCACGTCTCTATTTGAGGTGTACTTTTGATGGTGTTTTCGCTTGCTTCTTTCTAATTGCCTTTTTCCTTTTAGAAAGCGCACTTTGGTCACGTTGCAAGTCTGGCTTGATTCCTCTTCTCTGTGAGTCGCGTTGGGTAAGTGTCTGCTCATGTAATGTGGTGTAAAGTGTGATGAGTTTCAAACGGACCAAGAAACCAAGGATACGCAGATGCAGATCGGTGACACTTCGGAGTTGATGGTTTTGTAAGCGAGCCTGAATATGATGCTGGATTTTAAGGCGGACTGATGTCGAAGAGATTTAGATCTTGTTGCTAGATTAACAATCATCTGCACTTATGCTCATAGCAGTAGTCATCATTAACCCATGATCACTCCAACATGTATATTTCTTGGCTTTGGGAGGAAAATACTCAGCAAAAACCCACACATGCAAAAGAAGGACATGCAAACTTCACAACAATTAGTTTTGCTGTTGCATATGGTTATTGAAGTTGATATTATTAGTACCGTGGTTCAAGAAACATTGTTTAAAGTGCTTGTTTAAAGTATCTTTAAACATATCTGCAGCACTTAAATAAATTAATTTGGTGGCATTCCACTTCTGATTGACATTATTATGTCAAATTTATATATAATCCTTAATAATTTAAAGGAGCTTGAGGCCGGATTGTGGCAAGATTTATGAAAAAAATCTGTATACATTTTAAGTTTTCTAGTAATAATGTCAGATGAAGCGTTCCAAACCCAAAAGAATGAGCCCTCTAGTGTATCTCTCCTTTGCCTTGAACAGGCTGTGTGCTGCAAAATGTGCTGCAGTGCTGGGGCCGAGTTTCCCGCGCTGTCCCGTGGATGTGACGTCAAATGACGCTGCATGTGCATTCTCCCCGTTCTCCCGTGCCGGCTTCACTGTTGGCTGCAGTACCCCCAACGGCCGTCGTGGTGAAGGGTGGCGCTAGAGAGTCTCATTTCTTAAAAGAAGCCTCAAGCTCCTTTAAAGCAGCACAACGTAACTTTCAGCTTTTCTGAGTTTGGCGGCATCTTTTGGACAAAAGCGGTATTGTTTTACCAGAAAGAACACTACGTTTCCCATGAGCACCAGCGCGTACTGCCGGACAACTCCTGTCCCGTCGCTGCATTTGTTTTGATGAGACGGGATGCTTTTCTGTTTCACCAAGTGAACAGACGGAACGCAAAAAAAAAGATGTTAAACTGCTGGAAAGGAACTGGAATTTACCGGGATACCTTAATCAAGGAAGCCAGGGAGCGGTATATGGAGAAAATAATGATTATTAACGGTCTGGATCCATATGAAATCCCTACTGAAGAGCCAGGTGTTTCAATAAATTAGTATAATAGTACAACATACAGTACATGTTTTGTATCCCTCTTACTTCTCTTTTCTTTTTTTTGACCGCTATATTATGATGAAGAGGCTCCGGGGCGTGATTATTTTTTTTTCCTCGTGAGATAATTTTTTTCCTCTGCAGCTACAAATAAGAGTTAATATTTTTTCGTCAACAAACTAGTTTTATCTGAAGATTGCGGTTAATTGCACCGCAGAGAGCTGGCCAGCAACTGCGTTTAGCTGGAGAAGTGGGGGATAAAACCCGTGTTTTGATCCGACCCGTCTGTGTGAGTGTTTGTGGTTTAAGGCTGTTTATGGTTCTGCGTTAAATCGATGCAGAGCCTACGGCGTAAGGTACGCGGCGACACGCACCGTACGTTGCGCGTCGCCACGTACCCTACGCCGTAGGTGTGCGTCGATTTAACGCAGAACCATAATTCAGGCTTTACTGTGTGGAAGCCGGTGTTTGGTCGTTACAGCCGCGATCCAAAGCGAGCCGACGACTCTTTCACTCTTTTACTTTGTTATGTCAGATACTTGGTCTCCGTGGTTCTGCCTCCGAGCAGGAAACCGTTGAAAAGTTAAACCATTAGGATCTTTTCCCCACGTCTGTTGTGTGGAGCTGCTGCAGCCATAACGCAGCAACAGGTTCTGCGGAGCTGCGCTCCACGCCGCGCCCATTTTCGTCTCGACTGCGAATCGGGAAGGAGGGGGAAGTGACGTATGCCGTAAAGCAGTCAAAGTCGTAACGATTTGTAGTCTTTTAGTGTGGCAGGGTTCCTACCATGCTCCTCAAAGTTACATAGTGCCAGTGAAGGTGATACAGACCCCTCAGACCATGACAGAGGTTCATTAAACCTGTTGGAAGTTGATGTACCATCACAATGACTCTGGAAATATGATATTAAGGTGGAAAAGTTACGTAGTGTCGCTTTAAGTAAATAAAATGTATTTTAGGGTTTTATAAAAAACCCTTCCTGCTCATTTTCCTCTCAAGGCGATCTTAAAGCGGCACTATGTAACTTTGAGGAGCATGGTAGGAACCCTGCCACACTAAAAAACTACACATTTTTACGGCTTTGACTGCTTTACGGCATACGTCACTTCCCGTCCTTCCCGATTCGCAGTCGAGACAAAATGGGCGGGGCGTGGAGCGCAGAGCTCAGCAGAAGCTGGTAACCCGTTGCTGCGTTGTAGCTGCAGCAGCTCCACACAACAGACGTGGGGAAAAGATTGCTAATGGTTTAACTTTTGACCACTTTCCTGCTTGGAGGAAGAACCACGGAGGCCAAGTATCTGATATAACAGAGTAAAAGAGTGAAAGAGGCGTCGGCTCGCTTGGATCGCGGCTGTAACGACCAAACACCTTCCACACAGTAAACCACAAACACTCACACAGACCGGGTCGGATCAAAACACGGGTTTTATTCCCCACTTCGCCAGCTAAACGCAGTTGCTGGCCAGCTCTCTGCGGTGCAATTAACCCCAATCTTCAGATAAAACTAGTTTGTTGAGGAAAAAATATTAACTCTTATTTATAGCTGCAGAGGAAAAAAATAATCTCACGAAGAAAACAAAAATATTGCTCACGCCTCGGAGCCTCTTCAGCATAATATCAAAAAAGCAGTCAAAAAAAGAAAAGAGAAGTAAGAGGGATACAAAACATGTACTGTATGTTGTACTATTATACTAATTTATTGAAACACATGGCGAGTCAAACATTTACCAAAGCAGCTGCCAAACACTCCTAAACAAGGTAGTGAGACGTGGGTTGTGCAGAACTGCGGCAGTAAATCCTTTCTAAAGAGTGGAGCTCCGACGAGGAGCTCCATTCTTTAGTAGGGATTTCATACGGATCCAAACCGTTAATAATCATTATTTTCTCCATATACTGCTCCCTGGCTTCGTTGTTTAAGGTATCCCGGTAAATTCCAGTTCCTTTCCAGCAGTTTAACATCTTTTTTTTTGCGTTCCGTCTGTTCACTTGGTGAAACAGAAAAGTCAGTTCCGTCTTCATTCACTATCAAAACAAATGCACGCGACGGGACAGGATCTTTCCGGCAGTATGCGCTGGTGCTCATGGGAAACGTAGTGTTCTTTCTGGTAAAGCACTACCGCTTTTGTCCAAAAGATGTCGTCAACAAAAGCTGAAAGTTCTGTTGTGCTGCTTTAAGGGATATTCAGACATTGATGATGCCGCCATCGTTGGTATAAGCGTGTAACTCGCAGCACATGCACAGACAAATTTTGCCTCGCGTCACATATTTCGGACAGTAAGGCAATTTAAAAACCTGAGGACTGTGCAGATATAGAGGAAACTAGAGGGTCTTTAACAGGATACGAGGCCGTGTCTTTGCAGAATTATGGAATTTCTTTAAGACTGGATAAGACGTGAATAATTTAAGTCCTGATGGTTAATCCAGAACGCCTACTGAGAAAGAGCCCCGGAAGGTATAAGTAACTTCAGCCCTCAAGAAAGATGGATGGATGTGCAGTTATATCAGGGGATTTTCCCCCAAAAATGATAGAAATCACAGGGATAGATAGGTACGATAATTTTATGATGACTATATCGAGATCACACACATCATAACTCCCTTGTCCACAATTCAAATAAGAAACATGTAAACGAAAGCCACCTCTGCAGTGGGACGGGTGAGTCTTAATCCTGTTGTTGATACGGACTTTCCAGCTACTTTGCGGATGAGCTTACAGGGTTCACTGTGAGTTAAACACTCTCAGACTGTCAGTTTTATGTATAGCTTACTAAAAAACTTCCAAAACATTTTTGAGGAGTTGTGGGATTACAGCATTAAATGCTCTAAAATGCCTAGTGTGCGTTTCTGCGTTTCTGTGTGTGTGTGTGTGTGTGTGTGTGTGTGTGTGTGTGTGTGTGTGTGTGTGTGTGTGTGTGTGTGTGTGTGTGTGTGTGTGTGTGTGTGTGTGTGTGTAGAGGAGGAGTTAGAAAGAAGGAAGACAGTGCAGTCTTCTTCCATTTCCCTGATTAATATAGATAGCACTGGGGGCACCGGTGTATTGCTTCACGCAGTGAAAAACACCGACCTGAGTCAATTCCACAATTAGCCAGTTCACTGTTTTAATTAAAACATGTTTGAGGAAATCAATCCCATCTAAAGAGGCAGAAACAAAAATGCCACCCTAGTTTACCATCCCTTATTGCTAAATCAACAGCATGGATGGCGCTGCTTCTAGGCCTGTCGTTCATATACACATATACCACAGCATGAAACCGGAATCCTTGGATCTGTGTGAGCAGAGTTTGTCAGGACTGTTCTGATGAAGTGTCCTTGGTGAGTTTAAAGGGAAGCCTCCTTTAGATTTGCATGCAAAAAGAAGAGGAAACAATCCCTCCTCATTTGCACCATTTTTCTTTTAAATTACACCCAAGCTTGCTTTTGCAAAAACAAACAAAACATGAATTCAAAATATTGAATATATCTGAAAAATGTCCATACGTGTCTTGTTGTTGCATTTGCATACAAATTTTTGAGGTTGGATATGTTTAAACGGTCCATTATATCATAATTTACAAGTAAATAGTGTGAAGAGAATCGTCTACATGATTCACTGGAGCCTGTTAGTTCTGTAAGTCCATTCCAGGAACACGGTGGCCGTTTTCCAAACTGCAATTATGAACTGCAGAGACAATGCAACATATGGCGTTTACTGTGTACTGATTTGGCAGTTCATCTGAGTATGCTGCAGATGCATAAACCACCACCATACGGAGAAGGATGTGGCTGCAGACCATGTGACTTTCAGTCGATGAAGCACCTTTCCTCCATGCATTACCCCCGACCCTTACCCCGCGAGGGCGGCGGCCACATGGCTCCGGTGAGCAACACTCCAGACGGCTCTGGCCGAGAGCGGAGTACGGGAGGACTACCCATCTAAACACGGGACACTTCTGGAAGTAGCAGTTTTTAGGGTCCTCAGTAGTTCCTATACTGCATCTTACATATGACATTAGTCGTTATAAGGATACCGGAAAAGTTGTTACACTGAAATAAATGAAAAGACTGAAACTAACGGTTATTTTAATAATCGATTAATCAAAGAAAAAAAAAGAAAAAGATTCCCGTGCAAAGAGGCATTTTTGTCATTTGAAGGCATTGAGCTGTCGGAACAATAAATACATGACAAAGAAATGCAGGATTTGTTTCAACATTAACACTTGGGTATTACTATAAATGTAGAGAACCAGTAAACATGACCTTCCATAGAGATGCTTGCTGATGCACTTCAGGAACTTTGCATACATATACATATACATAAACATATACATGCATATATATATATATATATATATATATATATATATATATATATATATATATATATATATATATATATATATATATATGATATGTGTGTATTTGTATATTTATATATATATAATACTTTATATATATAAAACTGCAGCGTCTTCACTAGGACGTTGTCAGCAAATTAAAACTGAAGCTTAATCATTAAATTATTACCATCATTGTATGCAGGTTAAATTTATTTACAAACCACATTTAAACAAGATAATTGAACTGAAATAAAAAGTAACACACAAGTACTCTCTCGCTGCCATTCTCAAGCTAACAAGCAAACAGCAGCATCAGCCGAGCTAGCGGAGAGACGTTACATTTACACACTTTGAATCGGAACCAACGTAGGATATTGTACGACTTACTCAGCCGTTGAGCTTGTTGGGCCAAAGCCCCGTGTTGAACATGGGAAGACTTAGGGTGCTTTCAGACCTGTGGCCCGTTTGTTTTGTTCCGATTCAGGGGCTAAATCGATACAGTTGTTTCGTTTTTCGTTTGTGTTCACGAGGCAAGCATCTGTAGCGGTTCAAAGCTGTTAACAAATGCCATGCGCGAACCAACTGTTCTCTCATTGGTCAGACAAAAACGCGGAAGGAGTTTCCTCTTCCGTACCCCAGGAAAAACAACAATGGTTATAAAGCCCCTTCCACAAAGCGCAGACCGCCGCCGGCTTTCCCATTCATTGTGTATGTGCTACCGCGGCGCAAGAGCGGACCGCTCTGCCACTGAGCTCGGTGGCGGGCGAGAGGCGCCTGTGGCGGTGTTTGCGCCGCGCCTAGGGTTGCCACCCGTCCCGTAAAATACGGAATTGTCCTTTATTTGAGAAAAAAATGTTGCGTCCCGTATTGAACTAATACGGGCCGCAATTTGTCCCGTATTTTCATTAAAGCCCCATACACACGTCTGTCACACACACATCAACACTAAATTTAACAATAATGAACAAAATAAAACACAGAAAACATTAAGGCCAGCAAAATCTTTGATTGTGTAAATGAACTTTTACACCATATTCTAGTTGAATTATTGAAATAAATGAACTTTTACACCATGTTCTAGTTGAATTATTGAAATAAATTAACTTTTACACCATATTCTAGTTGAATTATTGAAATAAATTAACTTTTACACCATATTCTAGTTGAATTATTGAAATAAATTAACTTTTACACCATATTCTAGTTGAATTATTGAAATAAATTAACTTTTACACCATATTCTTCACCTGTAGCTATATTATACATCTTGGCTGATGTGGACATACACAGCATAGGAGGATATTTCAGTTACTAGTACGGTTGTCTGTCTATACAGTCATGCAAGTTCAATGCTATTAAAGCGCTTTAAACTTTAAATCAAAGCGTTTTGTTTTTTTCATATAAAATAAACAGATTTTTATGCAGTTTAGAAGTTTTGGGGCTTTTTTTTGGCGCCTGTGCTGCTGAAATCGGGGCGTCCTTTATTTCTATTTCTGAAAGGTGGCAACCCTAGCCGCGCCATCCTGCCCGAATTGAAAATGTTTTAATTTCACCGTGCCGCGCTGGTACGACATTTTGGCACGTCCAATAGGAGAGAAGGGAGAAGAGAGAAGAGAAGAAGTTGTGTCCAATAGGAGAGAAGGTGGTGGAGGCTGTGCCGACTCTTCTCCTTGAGTTGTATCGGCTGCTGTGTCGATTATGTTCTCACTGCAAACGAACCGCTCCAGGTCTGGAATGGAAGCGAGCCGAGACCACCTCTCCTAGGAGATCTCGGCTCGCTTGTTTTGTGCCGCATCCGAGTGCGACTGCTGTGTTCACATATACCAAATGAACTGATCTTTAGGGGGTTCCGGAACAATTGCTCCAAACGGGACAGGTGTGAAAGCACCCTTAATTTAAATTCTGACGCTTAGCTCTGATGCCTAACTCTGAGCCCAGCCTCAATTTCTTAACACTGACCGCATTATTTGAAACCTTGTTGTGTCACGCATAAATCACGCGACACAACAAATCGATAATTTTTATCGATTTTTATCGATTTTATCGATTCGTTGTTGCAGCCCCACTGTCATACAATATACAGGGAAGAAAAACAACAGCAGTATATACCACTATGTCCACTCTTAATGAAAATAACAAATCCAATGCAGTACTTTAAAAAGTTTTTACAGTCATTTTACCATGGTGTCACACGCTTAATAGTTTCGGGGTAGTTTTCTTCTGGTCTGTCACTACAAATTGCTAACGTTTGCATGTAATGTCTCAATTGGTCTTTTTAAATGTTATATTGTAAAAGTGTTGCAGAGCAGCTTCGATGTCTAAAAAAGCAACTATTATTGATGTGCCAGCTTTAATTTCCTTTGACACTCGCAGATACATGCACTCTATCTGGTGCTACGTTGACTCGAACCCTTTTTGCTCACAGAAACATAGACTCTGCGCACGTCAAATGACGGCCTTGCTAAATAGTCTTTTCCAGCTGCTCTCCTGCGCCCAGTCGTTCATTTTGATTGGATCTAATCTCCACCTTGATGTGTGGTTTAGTGAGGAGGCGAAGGCATGAGACTTCAAACACCGCTGGTGTCTGACGCAGCGATAAACCCTGCCTGATGAAAGACGGGAGCATCAGAGAAGGAGGAGGCGATGAGCTTAACTTGGAGGGATTTAGCAGCCTTGTCTCTCACTTCCTGCTTTTTGTCAAACACTGTGTAGACTTCAGCCCAGATTTTTATTCCAAGTTAAGGGAAAGGAATGACACTCGTCTTTGATTTGCCAGAAATCTGCACGTGGAGGTAAACAGGATTGAGACTGACTGCTCAAAACCTCCCTAAAACGTCCACTTCTGAAATCAGAATTAGCAAAGGAATAAAAGCATTCTGCTTCCCAGCGAGAAAGACCAGACAGTCTGCTGTCCCAGCTACATGTAAAAATGTTTACTACCACCATCTACTGTTCACTTGGAGGAGCTGACTTTTAACCTCTCACTTCATATACAGTATATGTGGCTCCGTAAGACATTAATAAAACTACCGAATAGGTTCAGAAGAAGAAAGAGCTGATTCACGAAAGATGAATTCAAAACTCCCAATGTCAAAGGTGAAAAAGTCACTTCAGGTGGAAACATCATCATTTTCTGTTTCTGTTCAAAAATGTTCTCAAACAAACAAAATTGGCTTTAAGTAATTTCCCTTTTGAGGATTGATAAAATATCATGGACTCTTTCTGAATCAGCTCATTGAAAAGACGGCGGTTACAATATTATTCCAGCCTAGTCATATGTGGCTTTTTGCTGTTTGCCTGGATTACCAGTTACATATGTGGTGATTAAATTATTATTTTTTTCCCTATTATTCACAGGGAACTAATATCTTTCTCATTTGCAGTGGTTTTAAGATGAATACATCTCAATTTTGACATTGCTTTGATTTCCTCTGGTATTGGTGGTGTAGGCTGTTAAGCTTACTGCTCAGCTGCACTAATGAAGTGCAGCTGGAACAAACATCTCTGCAGCAGAACGTGTAATAAATCCACACCATTTGTGCAACATTCAAAGCAGCAGATATTGCAGAAGGATTCATTTTCATTTACGCTTGAAATGAAGCATTGTGCGCTGTTGGATGTTATCTGAGCTGATGCAGCCAAATAAGTTTGAAGCTTGTCCAACAATCTGTTTCTAAGATGTCTAAGAAAAGGCAGATGGCAGCTATTGATGCTGAGATATAAAATGTATTAAACTAACCAATCCAACAGGTGATTTCATACACTGAAATGCAATTCTAGACATAAAACTGTAAAAATTATTTCTTGCATTGGCTCCATTTGCTCAAGTACGCAGCAACGTTCACCGTGTTGATTTCAGCGAGACCCCGCGGCTCAGTAGCACGTCCCCTGGGGGCCCTTTAACTCCGGCCTCATCAGAGGCCCTCGGACATCTCTGTCACTCACCTTGACACCAGCCTCTGATTGGATCAAAGATTGATTACACGCTATTCATAAGCCAGTGTCATTGGAGGGAAGAAAATCATGCGCCGCTGGTCAATGGGGCCTTGTAATCAGCACCAGTGACGCCCCGTCGGTAGGAAAGACAGAGAAAAAAAGGAAAAATCACTCTCCCGCTTCGCGCAGTGTCGTAATCTCAGTCGAAATCAAAAAGCCAACACGCACGTACAAAGTTAATTGCAAAGCTTGGATTTGGCACGTAAAAGCTTTTTGTGACCTGCAGTCGGCATTTCATCGCAGGCAGATCCAGCAGAAAGTATTTTATAACAATAATCCTCATTAATCTTGAGAGACTTCAACATTTCAATCACAAGCTTGGTGCTCATTTGGTCAGCAGCTGCGTATTATACAAAGACCACTTGTCCCTTTTACCATAAGCAATGATTCAGAATTTTTGATCATTTTTATACTCTGAATAAAGATTTGGCCAAAGGATATTTTAATGATAAAATCCCTGCAGCCATCTGTTAGTGTCATGAAATGACCAGCGCTGGCAGAAGATCTGGATGACCTCTCACTCTTCACGGGCAGCATATGCCGCGGCGTTGAAGACACAACCTCATAATCATCAAAACCTCATCTGTTACATTCATAAATCCCACGCCGGTCGGGATTCTCGAGGATTTGCAAACCAAAACAGCACCGTATGCCGCCATTCTGCACACGCACGGCCTCGCGAACAAAGACGGGAAAGTTAATTAAAACTGCAGCTTTGTGGTTGGATTTTTTTTTTTTTTTTTCACCTGCAAATATCAGAGGAAAACAACCAGTCTGATCTCCGCTGTATTCTTTGTGGAGTTGGAGATGGAGCAGCGGTCCACAAGTGCCAATGCTCGTCCCAGGCACCAGCTCTCACAGCGTTTGGAGACAAATGCGCTCGCTGTCACTTTCCGTGCCGCTCACACAACCGAGACTGCTGCACTTCAAAAGCCTGCCAGACTTAAAGTAATGCTAGATGGCTTTAAAGTGCTAATGGGATGATTACTCGCGATGTAGTGAAATACATGTGTGCGTGTCAGTCGGCCTGTTTGACTAGACGTGGCCGCATCCTTGGTGCGCGCGAGACGAGAGGAGGCCAGCTTAGATGCTGTTGCGCACAAGCAGAGGGAGTTTCAAGGATTACTGTCGGGGCGGAAAAGAGGCAATTAATCTCTGTCTTCAAAATGGGATACAGCTGAGCTTCAAGGCCTTTAGGATCTTTTGGAAAGATGATAAGCTTCTGTTTGCTAATTTTTCCATGTGGTTGCATCGACGCCTCGTGAAACATGTGGCAGATATCTGAATGTCTGTAAACGTGAAAGTCTTGGTTAGTTAAAAGCAGGTTTAGTGACTTTATTTTGGTTCTTTCTTTTTTTTTTTTTTTTAAAGAATACTTGTCTAATAAAAGAAGAGTCTATTTGATTTAGTTTTCCTCGCCCTCAATTACAGCCACTTCATGAGTGGATCAGGTGGATGTTTCGCTATCAGTCTGAACAGCATGTTTGATCAGATCTAAGCTCTGCTGACTTATGTTTGGTTTTGCTTTTTTTATTTATTAATTTTATCCTTTACATCTGTCCTTATGTCCTTGCCCGTGTTCCTGTTGTCAGATTGCAAGTACAGCAGCCTATGTTGTCTGCATGGGATGTACGGCACCAGCATTTCATTTTCTGCAGCTCAGAGGACTGTTCGTAAAACTTAAAAAAAAACTGCTTCCTGATTCGAGGGGAGTCTTTGAGGGTTTGCATTTTCTCACTGTGCTTGTGTGGGGGTTTTCTGGGTATTCCCACTTTCTCCCACAGTCCAAAAACCTGTATTTTAGGTTAATTGGTGGTTCTAAATGTGTCTATATGTAGCCCTGCAGCGACCTGGTGACGTGTAGGCTCCAGGGGATACTCATGACCTTAAATAGGAATAAATGAATATAGATAATGGAAGGGTGTACAGTAGCTTGAAATCTCCAGTAAGCAAGGTCAGGAGAGTTTCCACCCAAGTACCTGCCTGACACCACCGCGCGAAACAAAACCCTAACGTAGCTGCACATCGCTTCCCCCTCCGGCTGCAGAATTCATTCTGATCAGACCTGGCACAACAAGCATCTTTACCTTCAGGAGCTTCACAACTGCTTCCTCCATCTGTCTGTGCAGATATAACTCTCCGTCTGCTGCAAAACTCAAACTGCATAAGAAACAAACATGAAATGAATGTGGAGAGGTGTCTCATCCTTTATCAGAACACTAATAATTCAAAAAAGAGAAAGTAAACTGCAGTTTAGTTTCACTCCAGTTGGATTGAAATTTTAAGCCACTTCACTTTCGGTGCTATAAAACTATATTAATATGGCCACCATGCATATTTTGACATTTTATGAAAAGCGGTGTTGAAATAGTGCCTGAGCTTAAAGAACCTGACATATAAATGAACATCTATTACTCTTAAGCTTCTGCCAAATGAGTTCACACAAAGCCGGCCGAGCATATTTAGGCCAAGTAAATCTCTCAGTGGGGGGCAGCTGCAGTGATGAAGGAAGGGGAATGGGAAGAGCCTAAAAAGTAAAAGAACAGCTAACAATGAGGTTAAAGGAGCATGAGGCTCCTTTTAAGAAATGAGACTCTCTAGCGCCACCCTTCACCACGACGGCCGTTGGGGGTACTGCAGCCAACAGTGAAGCCGGCACGGGAGAACGGGGAGAACGCGCATGCAGCGTCATGTGACGTCACATCCGCAGCCCAGCGCGGGAAATTTGGGACCGAATTGCAGCACATTTTGCAGCACACAGCCTGTTCAAGGCAACGGAGAGATACACTAGAGGAAACATTCTTTTTGGTTTAGAACGCTTGATCTGACATTATTACTAGAAAACTTAAAACGTATACGAATTTTTTTCATAAATCCTGCCTCAAGCTCCTTTAAAGGCGAAGAAACGTTAGTATGGATTTTTGTTAATTTAGTTTTTTAGTTATGGTAACTGGGAGAAGAAGAGTGAGGAGCTATTCTCTTTCCAGTGGAAGAAAATAAAACTTCTCATCAGGTGTTTTACTTTTACAGTAACTCTCTGAACTTTGTTTATATTTTATCAATCAATCAATCAATCTTTATTTATAAAGCCCTTTACAACACACAGGGTGACCAAAGTGCTTTCCATTAAAATCCACCTTAAAACAAAACAATTTAAAAACAACATAATAAAACCATTAAAATTTAAATTAAATTAAGAATATATCACATCAATACTATGTATTAAAAGCCAGTCTAAATAACCAGGTTTTCAGTCTGGATTTAAAACCCCCAAAGTCAGTGATGGTGCACATTTCTGGGGGCAGCTTATTCCAGAGCCTGGGTCCAGCAACGGAGAAGGCCCGATCACCCCAGAGTTTAGTCCTGGTCCTAGGGACTTCCAGCAGGAATATTATCAGCTAAGCAAGTATTATAAGTCCATACATGTTCATTTTGTATTAATATTACAGTATAATTAAAAGTGTTTCAATACTTCAATCATTGGTACCTGGGAAAAGAAAGAAAAGGAACCTCTTCCTGTTCCCATTCCCCTCAACATACTGAGGGTTACAGATGTATTCACAGAACTTGATTTACGTTCAGTAACTACAACAGTCTTGGATTACTGCTGTTTACAGAGAGAAATTACATTTACAGTATATCCGGCTGGTCCGGGCGTGACTGCAGAGGAAACCACTAGCACGTTGACTGTGTCATTAGACAACTTGCCACGTTCCAACACTTTGTTTTCCGAGCCTCCTTGTCTGCTTCCTGTGTATGACCGGTTTTTTGTTCCTGGAATATTCTCAGACCTTATTCTCAGCCTTCTGGATCTCAACATTTACAACCCAGAGCTTCTCTGGTTTTTGACACATGACTGGTTACAGGATTGCCAGTTGGATTTCCCTCGTCTGGTTTACCTCCGAGTTCCTGCGTCTTCCCGGTTTCCTGGATTAAGGACAGTTTAAACGGAATGAGTTCTGCTTGCTGGATTTATAAGTCTTTGGCTTTCTTCTCTCTCTTCTCTCTCAAAGGGTTCCAGTCCAGACCCCGCGGATCATCCTCCACAGGACGTTAGAGGGAAGTTTCTCAGAGACCCTAGACCTCAGGAGATTACAGTTTTCAACATGTTAGTAAAGATATCTTTATATACCTTATTCTGGATTTATTTACAAAAACATTACACAACAGCACCTCTGAAAATTCTATCCAACAGGCGCATATAGAACTGACTGCAATAGTAATCCTTCAGAGCTTTGGTATTTCTCTTAAGTAATATCAGTATCAATTGTTACCCCGCCCTGCTCACACAGCGGCGCTTGGAGGTCTGTTTCTGACCTACCTACGTCATCAGTTGCTGAAACCAACCATGACTTGTGTGCGTTGATTGCATTGCCTCCGTCAAAAGTTTGGAGGATGTTCAACTTTTCCCACTAAACCGGAAGCGGATTGCTTGTGACAAACAGATTTCACCCAAATACGAGTGTTGGCAGATCGACTATTGAAAGCATATAAATAATCCCATGATGACAGTGTCGGTGAAAAGGATTCCAGGAAACTTTATTGTCAGTTGCATCAGATTTGCATGAGGTGGAACTGCTTACGCCGGGTCCCGGCCATGTAAAACGTTTTAATGTTGTAAAAGCGCCCTCCGTCGTGCATCGCTCCAACGATGTGGTGGTGAATCCTGCGTTACCTTTGTTTGGTCTGGTCCTCTGTCATTTTCTTGTGTCATTACTTTCTTGAGCCTCTCAGTCACATCCACCATGATGGTCACTGTAGCTCTGTGAGTGAGTTGTCTTTGTTTATGTGTGACATAGTGCCCATGAGACGGGAGAAGGGACTTTCATTGGCTGGCTTTTGAAGTCAGCAGGGACGCTGCAGCTTGAGGACATGTCTTCCATGGTAGGAAAAAATTGTTGTCCAATGAAAATTAAACAGATATTTTAATGTGACCAAAATTCCTTGACCCCGGGGAAGACCCAGGACACGCTGGAGAGACTATGTCTCTCGGCTGGCCTGGGAGCGTCTCGGACTCCCCTCGGAAGAGCTGGAGAAAGTGTCTAGGGTGAGGGAAGTCTGGGCATCTCTGTTGAGGCTACTGCCCCTGCGACCCCGTTCCAGATAAGCGGTGGAAAATGGATGGATGGATGGAAATCCCTTGTTCTGATTTACACGCAACTTGATCAACCAGATCTAGATGGATATATGGCCTGAAAAAGAATCCCCAACGGTTGCTTATCAAACTGCATTTGTACGCAGTTGGTTGGGAAACCAACCATGTTACATGTTCAGAACAAACAGCAAATACATCTACGTCGCAAAGTAGTGATTTAAGTGTAAAGAAACAATCTGAATCTTTAATCGTCAATCCCAAAGCCGATTTAAACAACAGAAAATCCTCAACTGCAGTGATTCACATGCAGATTACGTCACTGCTCTGTTGTCATTGTGTTTCACCCGCCCAGACACTCTCTACTAGACTGATTTAATTAGCTCCAAACGATAGTGGTTAGACGTACCTGGAAAGCAAATTTAAATTTGCTAGCAGTACGTCCAGATATCTAGGCTACTTTAAACTGCTTGGAGATCCAAAACAAACTGAGTAGCATTTGTTCTGTTTTTATTCAGAAATAAGTGATGGCACAGAACAATAAGTAAGCCTTTTTTGCCCATCGTTAACTGCAGAGCACAGAGTTGAAGAGTTTCTGAAACCATGGTTACAGTCGGACGGCTTCGATATTCAACAGAAGCTAATTCATTTCATTTAAAACATTGAAATTTAGCTAGATAAGGACAGCTAATCTAAAGAAGCTAGGTAGTTGCTAACCTCAAATTATTATTTAATTTCTCTGTCTGGGCCATGTTGTGTCTGGTGTGGTGATGAGTGCAATAGGAGCACCTCAGGGTACTGAACTGAATCCCTTCCTGTTCACATTATAGACCACAGATTTCCACCTTCAGAGGTCTCCTGATGACGCCACTGTTGACAGATGTATAAGAGATGGACAGAAGGAGGAGAACAGCACCCTGGTGGACAGGTTTGTGGAGTGGGCTGGAAGAAACCCCCATACTGCTGAATTTGGATAAGACTAGGCAGATGTTGACTTACTTGAGGAAGACAGGATCAGTGTTGCCACCCACGAGCATTCTTGGTAAGGATGTAGAGAGGACTGCAGAAACCTGGGTGTTTACATCAACTGCAGGCTAAACTGAAAGAGAAACATGGCCGTATACAATAAGGGTCTTAGTCGACTCGACGTCGTGAGGAAGCTTGTGAGGAAGTCTGTGGGAGCCTGTGTTTTGGCATAGTGTGTATATTTCACAGTCTGGACACTTGACAGTTTAATCTACTATTATTTATTCATAATATATCTTGTGCACTCTTAAATCTGTACACTTCACAGTCTGCACGTTCATAATCACTGCACATTGTACAGTTGACACTGACCTTTTAGTTTATTTCAGGCTATATAACGTGCAGATGTTTCTAGTTGATTCTTCTCCCTTTTCTTAGTATGTCGTGCTTCAACCCTGCTGCTGTGACACTTAAATTTCCCAGTTTGGGATGAATAAAGTCCATCTATCTATCTACCTTCATATAATGGTCCTCTAGCCAATCCAGAGTTCATTATTGACCAGTATTCATGCTAAATTACTTGATCAGCGAAATGATCAGATTTCTATAGTAAATGAGCTGAGCAGCAATGTCACATCCAGACATGTTCTTTAAAACACATATTTCATGCTGTATGAGTCAAAGCACAAAAAAAAAAATTGCTCTTGCACGATAACATTATTATGGCAAGTGTTTAGATGTATAGATCACAGCAGTTATTGGTTGAATTGTTCATAGAGACGAAACAGCATGAAAAGGCTAAGTGGTGGCAACAAATGTACAGTATTTTTGACACTATGAGGCACACTTAAAAGCTTTAATTTTTCTCAAAAGTTGGCAGTGCACCCTATAATCTGGTCTGCCATTATGTTTGAATTATTGTTGTGCTTACAGACCTCGAGCCAGTTTTATGTGTCAAACTGCACTCAAAAATCTGTCAAAATGTTTTAGTGACTTTGGTAGTGACGAAGCCGCTCCGCTTGGGACCATTCCCAGCTGACGGAGGGAGGTTGAATTAAAGTCGGTCCTTGGTTGGATATGGGGTGCACCGTCAGACAACGTTAGATAACTAATTATGTAGCGCTGCAAGCAACCATCATCCAACATCTAGTCAACGTTACATTACTATAATTAGACGTCAAGCCAAGGTTAGCTTTTTACCATAAACCCAATTTTCAAATCTGTATCATAATCCAGATTTAAAATCGTTGCCAGTGATAGCATAGTCCGCTATCGCTGGCAACGTTGATCCCATCAGAGAAAAGGACGTAGTATTATGCTTTCCTCCGTCACTTTTTATTTTTGGATTTGTGGAAGACCAATAATTTAAAATGTGTGTGTATTTTTATGTATTAGTTACAAATGAACAATACGAACGAGTTGTTGTGAGCGAGATGAATAAAGTTCGACTTACCAGACTGTCTTGTTTTGCTTTATATATGTTTTATCATGCGCCTTATAGCCCGCTGGGCCTTATGTATGAAAATAGACCCGCTCATTGATATTGTGCCTTACAATGAGGTGCACCTAATGGGCCGAAAAAATATGGTTAGTAAAGATGACATCATGTAGTTTTCATGTAAAATTATCCAACGGGTGCTAATCTGTCCAATATGGGTGCCATTTGACAGTCAGTAATTACTGATCTGTTGGGACCAGTCACAGATGTTTTAAAGTAGAAAACAACAACTGACTTACTGTATCTTTGGATCTAATTACATGAGAATGAACGATTCAAGCTTTTCTGACAATACTGCTGTACTGTCAAATTATTTTGAAAATAAAAAAAAATGCATGGCACCCCAGAGCTAACAAGTCACAATAAACATTAATAATGCATCTCTTTTTAATTTGTCATTGGTTTAAATAATGTGTATGAATACGGCACTGTGAGGTGGTTGCAAAACAGAGATGGAATTTACTTTTCTTCTATTAATTTTCTCCTTACCTTTCTCCTTTCCTGTCTTTCACTGATAAGCTCTCCTCACCGCAGAGCACAATGGCTCCATTGTACTAAACCACAGAGCTGATAATGTTACGTGGCTTTAAGGGCAATGATGTTAGCTCCTATTCAGACAGACATTTTGATTGGAATGTAGACTCACAAAGAGTGCCATAATATTCAATGCTCTCTGAAATTAAGGAATCCAATATTAAACACAATTACCATTGACTCTCTGGGTATTTAATAAGCTTGTATATCAGGAGACATTTAGTTTTAAGATAGGGCAGAGGGAAGACTAGTTAATATAGAAATAATGCTGTAGTGATAGACTTTAATGATGATCTTTTTCAGTCGCATTTGTAGTTAAACATATATCAGTGCATGAGGCTTCCTGCTTACTACGTTAATGTGAAACTTGGGTAATCTGCTCCTGACAGCAGAAACTAGACTTTCCTCTGTCATTCAACTCTCCGAAAATAAGAACCAGTTGTATTTCCGGTCTTTTTATATGTAATAATATTCATATCCCCCTGAAAGCTGACCTGCAAAAAAAAAGAAAAAAAAAAGAAAACGGGGCTATTTCATAGCTGTCACTGCAACGTCTTTATCTCCACTCTCCAAATGTTGGGGTCAGCCAAGACTTGACGCTCGGCAGACAATTATCCCAAAGACCTAATGTGATTAATGGGTGTCACTTAAGAGGTGTGGGCTGAGGTTGAATAAGAAAAAAGAAAAAAGCAATTCAAAGGGGATCATTGCCGAAGAAAAGGTACATTGCAGCAGTTCATCAGCAAGAATTTAGCCCCCCCCCCCCCCCCGGCTGTAGCTACGTGCTATAAAATCAAATGTCCAAAGTCACTTTCAAAGTTGAAACGTGGCCGGGGGAACGCAACCTTCAACTGAGGCGTGAGTTTGTAGTGAGCAATTAGTGCGCTTTGTGTCGGTCGTTACCAGATTCGGTGCATCACGGTGCGGTTTATTTAAATATTGGACATGCGACGTCACACACGCATGTTTTTCTGTGCTGCTTCAGTTTGCCACAGGTGAGAAAGTAGAAAACAAAAAAGAAAAGGATTTCAAAAAGCTGTGGGATATTTTGTCTTGTCACACCTGTCCCGTCTCTCCTTTTTTTGCTCTTTGATTCCGTTAGCTAGTTTCTCGTCTTGAGAATCCCCCTTAGCTATTTGTTAATGTCATCGGGAAACTGACGGTGACACAAACACAGGTAAACAACAGGATGGCTCACCACCATTTCTTACCATTGTTTTGACTGCAGATTGTGCATTTATTTACATACTGCGTACTACATTTTGAAAAAATCAGTACCTGTAAGTAAGGGCTTTCGAAAAATTCCCAAATTTCTCACACCATTTTGGATGAAATTCCTTAATTTTTTTTTTTTTGGGGGGGGGGGGGGTTGTAGTCACTATAAAAAAGGACAATGGACATAAATGTTATCCTAAAGTATAAAAGTAAGCCTACTGAGGTTTACAAGAGTCTGTCTTCTATCTGGTTTCTAAAAATGTAAAAAGCCAATAAAAGCACTCCCGGTTCACTTGGCTGCCTGTGTCCTCCTACATGCTTCTTTTTTTTTTTTTTTTTTTTGCACAGTGTGCATGCAGCAGACGTTGCACTAGTGCACCTCGAGTTATTGCAGCACAGTGTGCCGTCGCTGGCTGTGGATTAAAGTCTGAGGAGCAAACCGGCAAACTGGCTGCGGAGGCGAGATGAAGGTGCACTTAAGTCTCCCCAGTCACCCGCCTTGTGAGGAGCCTGGACGCCTGATAAGGCCGTAGCCACCTAATCCCCCCCCACCCCCTAAAAAAGAAAAAAAAACAACTCACACACACCTCTTAAAAAAAAACTAAAAAGCTTTAAGTCAGTGGTCGGTGTGAGACTGATGATGGGCCCTCCATGGCCTCCGGCTCTGCTGCGTTAACCTGGCTGGGAGGGTTGATAAGCAGACCCCACTTGCTCTCTCCATATTGCTATTATTTTCAGCAGAGATACCTTTTATTGTTGATTTTACCAAATCAGTTTTTATGTAAATGGTCAGTGCTCTTCATTTTGTTATTTTTCTTTGGAAATGCTTATTGTTTGGGGGAAATAAGGAAATAACGATGCTTTCAACAGCAAGAATCACATGGAATACTTTAGACATACTCAAAATGACACTCACACGAGGTTGTTGGACCACAAGCTGCATATTTCTCAAGAGACAAGACAGCGTTCATTCCTCTAAAGCCTAAAGCTCTCTTCTAAATGTTAAAACATGCTGTTTCTCTGCTGACTGCATCAAAAATAACTGTTAATTACAGCATCTCGATTAAAGCAACACACGTATTACCATGGAGACAGTACTACCTGGACTTACATGGTTCTGTAATAATAATTAAAACAATCATACAAGCATTTTAAAAACAAAGCCACTGCTGTGAGGAATTCTTAATCAAATATTAAGAAGAAAAAAAAAGAAATCAAAAGTAGAGAAAATGAATGTGTTTGAGGAAGGCACTGATTGGGCCTCCTTATCTTAGATTGCAGGTGTCTGATTTCAGGGCAGAAAAAAACAGCAGTAGGTGCCACGTGTTTGCTGTAATCAGAATTTGAATCTGACTCTTTAATCCACAGATATGACATCAAACTAATGCCAAGTGTTTGGCTCGATACGTCTCGTATGTAAACACAGAAATACTGAAACATGTCAGAACACGAATGGTGTTTATCTCAGAGATACTGTTTTCTTACTTTTAGCCTCATTTAACAGGTTTTTTAAGATCTATCTATCTATCTATCTATCTATCTATCTATCTATCTATCTATCTATCTATCTATCTATCTATCTATCTATCTATCTATCTATCTATCTATCTGATAGACACATTTTTGTCCTTTTTACATTCGTTTTATTTGGTGTTAATTTAGAGGTATCCCATTAAAATTACACATAATTGCGGTTGGAGAAGTTACAATTGTATAAAAGACATTAGTCTGGGATTCATAAATGTAAAATCCTTTAAAAAAAAGATTTACTAATATATAAAAAACACTGACCATCTTAGAATCCTGTAAACATTTGAAAAATGGTTTCTTAACACATTTCATATCTCTGATATTCATAAAATTAACACTTTTAAGATGTCGTCTTGTTATATATGGACTGTTATTCAAGAAAACATTATAAAATGTTAATAAACTAAATTTTAAAGAAGAGCAATCATTTTATTATTTATTAACAATACAATAATTCGTTTTTCATTCATCTGTTAGATTAATTGAAAGAGCTGCAGCATTAATTCACCTGATCTTTAATCATAAACTCCATTTGCCTGATTATTGACCTTAATCACAGCCCGCGTTCGTGACTTTTACGATCCTCTTTACATCAACTCTCCTTCCATTATACAAGATTCAAACCATGTGTTTACATTCTTGAATTTATTTCTAACATTTTTTTTTCTCAGGACCATTTTAAAATACAGAACTTCTTGGGTCAGGTCAAATAGATTAAAAATCACAATGTTGGTAGAAGAATGCTTCCCCCGATAACAGCACCGTGCCTGTCGTACACACACACACACACACACACACACACACACACACACACACACACACACACACACACACACACACACACACACACACACACACAGCTGTCGTTTGCAGGGCCAGCTACAGATTTCTGATCATTTTAAGGCGGTAACAAATGAGGCGTATTTAGCAGGACAGTGACATGTGTCACCCGGAGATGAACGACTGATAACGAGGAAGAACCAGGTTAGTTTTCATTAGAGGCCGACGACCAGCCGCCATCTGACCTTGCTGTGTGTGTGTGTGTGCACGGGCCCGCGTCTGCGTGTACCTAACCTGTACCTCCACCCAGCCTCTCTGCTGTTATCTATGAACCCCCCCCTTCACCCCCCCAGAACACCTTCATTACCGCCAAGATAGTGGCATTGGCAACTTGTCACTTATATTGATTTCTCTTAAACTGCAATTTACATGGATATTTGTGGGCGTCCTGAGGGCAGGCTGCAGCCTGGTGTACGGCCCCGGCGCGAGCCCCGCCCCCCCCCCGCCCCCCCACCCCCACATCCATCTGTGCTCCCCCAGGCTGGGAGGGAATGTTTCCACCCAACAATGTAGCCTCAAAGTGACTTTTCAACCTGACATCAGCAAACGTGTCACGCTGGATTTTCACTGGACGCTTTATTTATTTATTTATTCAAACATGAAAATGAAACTAAGGGGGGACATGTTAGTTGTCAGGGGCACAGGGGGGGGAAAAAAAGCATCTAAAGGCAACAGCAGGCTGTGTTAGATAAAGTGCTTGTGTCTTTCTACAACCTCGGTGCAGAACGGCCGCACCGACACACGGTACTCGTTGCGTTCTCCAGCGGGCCTCCACAGATCCACATTTATTTGCTGCAAGAGCTCCTGAGTGTGTCCGGCAGTACCGTAGCGCCCTCCTCCCAACGTGCACCTGACCTTCTGCCGCAGAGGGCCGGGAGAACAAAACAATAACCCGCAGCCAGGAAAAACACAAATGCTTTCTGAAAGCTTCGACACTGCGCTCTGGCACAAAAATGCCAAAATGTCACAATCCTCCGGCTCTGCGGCCGCAACGCACGCTCAAGAGTCGCTGCCTCGCATATACAGCTGCTGAAGGTCACCTGAAACAGTCGAGGTTTCCAACAACAAAAGAAGTTTCCACACACGGGTTCAGGAAATGAAGAGTTAAAAGAGATGGATTTAATTCCTCAATGATAACCTGAGACTCATTTTCATTCGGGATCTATATCCTCTATATTCCAAATCCTTCAGCAGACAAACTCAAATCAACAAGAAGACAAGAAAAAAACTTAAAAAGTAGCATTTTTCTTTTAACGCTGCACTAATATTAAGTTTAACATATAGAGAATAAGCTGTAGTGCCCTGCAGGGCTGACCTGTGACCTGTGACCCTCCTTAGGGCTGGGAGTAAAGCTCAGGTGAAGAAGGGGGTGTGAGCTGGTGGGTGTCGCTGCTGGTGATGTCACACCTCCCAAACAGCTGCGATTGGACCCTAATTAGAAATCCCGGCAGCAAATAAGATAGGCGTCCTGCATGATTGAGTCCAAAAGTGGCTGATGCCAAACATTTCTGCAGAGGAGACGAGACAGAGAGTCGCGAGGAGCCGATGCGCCTTCTCCTGCACACGCGAGGAGGCGAGCCTCACTTTTTCCTTTTCCAGAGGTGATAACACGAGCGTCGAGACGAGTCCCCCCCCCCACCCCCTCCTCCCCTCCTTTCCTCCCCTTCCCCCCCTCCCCTTCCAGTCAAAAAGGGATAATAAGAATAAATTAAAATAAGAGGAGAGTCGCCCAGACAAGAGGAAGGAGAGGAGAGAAGAGCCGAGTCCCAAGTTGCGGCTGCGCTGCGCTCCGAGAGGACAGCGCTGATGGCATCCGTGCTGGGAAACACCCAGAGCGCTCAGGTCAGGTGCAAGCTGAAGCGCAGGAGGAGGAGGAGGTCGAAGAGAAAAGGTAAAATAAAAAAACTTTACTGGCACTTCTTTCCTTTCCTTTCTTTTCCTTCCCCTCGTGCGCTCCGGCGCTCCCCCGCCGCGGTGCGCACTCGGAGCGGGGAGCGCCGGAGCGCACGGCGGCTCGGCTGCTCCATCCTTTCACAGACTGGACGTGAGACTAAATTAAACTACTAATGAAGAGCTTTTAAACGTGCTGGCTTTTTTTTTTGCAGATCGAGGCTTTATTATAATTTTTTTTTTCCAAACATCAGATTTATTTCTCGGACGAGACGTTGTAACCGGATTATTTCCCAGTCACAACTTCACCCATCTCCATTGCATTTCACCCCATCGCTCGGAAATCAGCTCCTACTCGCTATTTTTTCAAATATTTAAACTCACCGTTTAAGCCACATGCACCCATTTATTTGAAGGAAATCCACGTGAACAAACTATCCCGACATCAACATATCGGTGATCATCATCGTTCATTTGCAGGCTACCGGCTTATTTTTCTTCTGCCTCATGTGGAATTATTTTTTACCTCATTAAAACCTTGAAGCTCACAGTTCAACTGTTATTTGGACCCCCCGCCCCCCCCCCCCCCCCCCAAAAAAAAAAAAACCCCAACAAAAAACAAAAGTCTCGAGCCGGAGAAACGGTTGCTGAGTTGCAAGAGGGAGAGAAAAGAGCAGAAATTGCCAATAACTGTCTGGCCCTTCTCAGAAATATTTCATCATATGATACAAGTTTTTTTCTTTTTTTATTCTCTGAGGATAGTTTTATCAACCTCAAATGAGAAGTCCTGGAAGAAAGCAGACAATGTAATATTTACCAGACAGTGTATTCTATAAAAAGAAAGACAGTATTATACATTTATAAATATTGAAAACACCAAAGCAGGCTGGTTTCCAGGGACTGGAACGCTGAAGCGGACTCAGGTCTTGACGCTGGTCATGTCTCTGCAGACACATGTAATGGATCCTGAAGAGTTTTCTGGTAAACAAATCCCCTCAGTGGTTTTTAGCCCTGTGCTTCTCAGCATCCCCTGCCAGTTATATTACATTTAGTAGATTGGAGATGATGCATTTGCTTGAAAACGGGAATAAAAGTATGTAATTCACCACATTCCAACTGATCAAACATTTCCATCTCATTGTGAGCTGTTGCTCTTATTTGCAAAACTCTTTTTCCTTCAGAGTCAATTTTATCCTTGAGGATAAACTGCAGAATGATATTTTGAAAAGGTCATGAAATTTAAACACCAGTGGAAGCTTTGTGTGTTTAAAGTCAAAGTGCTGTTAAACATGATTTTTTTTCTTTTTATCCACTTCTCAGAAGCTCCCAGACTAAATGATCAAGGTCTTACTTACTTATTCTCTCCCGGCTGTCACAAACACTCCAGGACATGATTTGTCTGTCTTCCTCTTTCACATCGTCTGCCATCTTTTTTTTTTTTTTTTTTATAACAGGAGCAAAGTCCAAATAAAACAGCGGCAGCATCATTTGTTTTTATTTAGTTTTATGTTTCACAGATGATAACTTGACTGTGTGTATTGTTGGAGCTTGAAGACACTGATGTGCCACCCCATTACATTGTGGAATATGGATGAACGCTCGGAGCGTGTTGACGTATCCGACTCCAAATGAATGCATAACGAGCTTTCATAAACACTTTGCACTTGTCATCAAACTACAAACAGACAACTGCACCTCATTTCCATAACCTCTCGGTTTTTAATAGCCCAAGTAATTGAGACAACGGAGACAATACATAAAATATAGTGCTGAGGCAAATGTATTTACATAATGGAAACGACGGAATTGGTTCCACAACATTAAGCATTGCATATGAGGTAGCGCGCGAACATTAGCTGACAGGCCTTTGCGGTGCGTTTGCGAGCAGGTAATTTATCTGCACTTCTGATTCACTCTGATAACGCGGGACATTAGGGCCCAGTTCAGGGGCCGATTGTAAATGAAGTGTGCCTTTGGGGGCTGCTGGTAACTCCGGAGCTGCAAGAGGTCGATTCAGTGTGTGCCAGCAGCTGGAGCTGCAGTCACAAATGTCTTTCCTGCCCAGCATTCATATGTATCTATGTCTGTGTGTGTGTGTGTGTGTGTGTGTTTCTTAAACTGTTTTTTTTTTTTTTACTTTAAATTTGACCGCAGATTACACTTAAACTGGAATATTTTCCTTTCCTTTTTTTCCCTTCATCCTCTTTTTATGTCTTAAATGCCAAATGATCATCTTGAGATCTCCATGCAATTATTTTTCATGAACCTCAAGGCGAAAAAAAAAAAAACAGAAAAAAAGATCACAGAGGGATTTTTGCATGGCATTTGGAGCTTAATCCCTTGAAAAGACTGCAGATTATTTGTAGATGGACTCACTAAAACCGATGTGTGTACTCAAAAGGTTGTAAGCAGAATTCTCCCCGCAGCTTCGATTAATTTCATTTTCCACCAAATACCCCCCCCTTTTTTTTTTTTTTTTTTTTTTTATTGTGGTGCTGTTGTTTTGCAGTTGCTCATATTTGAATAGACAAAGCAAAATAACTCCACAGTGGAGATTACAGATCAGAGAGGTGATTTGCTCCCATTTTTTGGTCTCTCCTCTGAATTCCTGGAAATCCCAGAGCTCGCTGCAGCCCTGCGCGGTGCAGGCTGCTCTGCGTTTGTTTCTCCGTCTCAGAGCGGTCGCTGACCGGCTACAGCACAGATCCATGCACGGGCCGCGTGTCAGCCTCTTAATTAATCACAGTTTTGTGATTTGAGCTCCCCGAAGGGGATGTGGGTCCCACAAATAAAATAATTCGGAGGAACATCCGGGCGGATGAGGCCCCGCTCAGCTTTGTGATAAATAGACTCTTGGCGGACCCGTATCTGCCCGTCATCAGTAAGGAGATAACCTGTGTCAAACAGGAGCATAAGTGCAACGCATTCCTTCGCCTTCATCCACGCGCCGCTGTTTACAGATAAAAAAAATAAGGGAGATTTATAGAGCAGCATTATTTTCTTTTATAGCCGCACTTATCACCATGCACTCCCAGCACAGTATATCAGAGCGCGATCATGGGTGCCAAAGGGGAAATGTGAAAAACACCGAGCGTTAACATCATTTATGTAGCAATTACTGTTTACACCCTCGTTGGCGGCGAGGCTGCAGCGGGGAGGTCGAGTGTGGGCTGCCGGGGAGGATGGACGGAGCGGTACCGGCGGCGTCCGCCACCCCCTCCCTCGGCGCTCCCGTCTGACTGGCGTGACGTGCAGCTGAGCAGAGGAGCTGAGAGGGAGCAAAAAAAAACCCCTGACTGTTTGCTTTCCGACCTCGTCACTCTCATCGCCACTGGGGGTGACGGGGGGGTGTTGAGGTGAGGGCAAAGGTCAGGCTGGGGAGCTGTTTTTAACACCCATGAACCTGCAGCTGGTTTCACTGATTTATCACCTCCCTCTCAGCGACTGTCACCGCCCAGGAAAAACTAGTGGGCTATATATTGTGATGTATTAGAAAAGAAATGGTATCATTTTTGCTGTTTTGAACAGGGGACATAGTCTGACGGATTTTTTCGGGAGAAGGATGAAGCTGGAAGTGTTTCAGTGGCTGAAAACATTCAGCATCCAACAGAAGCCTCAGCAGGAGCGAGAGTCGTGGGGTTTAGCTCCTGCAAGAGAACGCTGCTCCAGAAAACGCTTCCTCTCTGACTCGTACTGAATAAAATACCTTGCTCCAAATGTTTCTTAGACACTCATTTGTCAAACACTCTCATTTTTAGAGTGTTTGCAAATATACATTTCTCATGCCTGGTTCAACTCCAGCTGCATACACGTGCACTGAATGTCACGCCTATTTCTCATAAGTCTTTCTCCTGTCGACCTCGCAGCTACAATCTCCCTCTAAAAAGAAATACATAACATTTAAATACAACTGCTGCTACAGCAGTTTTAATCCATTTTAAAGCAACAGCCAAATTGAAACAACAAATGTGCAAATTTTTAAGAACACAAATCTCGGTAGTAAGAAGTGCAATGAGTACCTGGTAACAATCAGAGGCTGGGTAATAAATTAAAGGAATAAATGAGAATTAAAAAAAATGATTAGTGCCAAAACTCACTGGAAAGTGATCATAGTGGAGCTAAAAAAGAAAAAAATAGAAACAAATATGTGGAACCTCCTTGCCATTGGAGCTGTTGGGGTGTTTTTAATCTAATTTGTTCAGTTTTTCTGCAAAACCAACGCTGACCGAGCTGCAAATCGGTCACTAATAACATCACAGTTTAGAGACACGCAGAGCGGCATAAATGCACGGTAGAGCGTCGTGCACCAGTTTAGTAACCTGGGCTCCCAGCAGGGGTGGGAGAGATGGGGGGGGGGGGGGGGGTTGGGGTTCACTGCGTGGTGCACGCGTGTCCTGGGAGGGGAAGCAGATGAGTTTCACAGATGTAAAGCCCCAGCTTCAGCCCCGAAACCCTTCTGTCACATTTGTTTTTGTTTGTGCTGATAACGGCATTAGGAGCTGCGACAGGAACACCGCTGGCATTTATGAGGTTAATGAAGGTCGTCGCCGGCGGAAACGGAGCGGCGCTCCGCTGTGTGCACATGCATGGCTCCGTGAATTTACAGGCACTTCCTGATTAAGGGCAGTGGCAGAGGGGCTGGCGGTTTAGGACACCGCGTCCTCTAAGTGACTGAGCGTTTAGCTGAGGGGGAAAAAAAGGTTATTACGACCGACTGTGGCCTCTTGAGGACGGCTGATAAAATGACCAAGGAAAAGGAATAGCCCAAGTTTAACGCATTAGCATAATTAGTCATTATCTCCCAACAGCCCTGTCTGGCTTTTTGGAGGTCTTTAGTGAGAAATTATACTTAAAGTTGGGACTCAGGAATCAAAATTCACGTCGGAACGTCTGAGCGTCATGCAAGGGGTCACCGTGGGCCACCGAGGGCCACCAAGGGCCACCGAGGGCCACCGAGGGCCAACAAGGTCGCGTTGTGCAGGGAACGAATCACTTGCATCAAAAGCAGAGATTGTAGAAACTCAGGCGACGCTTATGTTAATTAGTTTGTTGTTTGATGACTCCCACAACTGCAAAGATAAGGGTATTACTCACTCTGCAAACAACCTGTTGCACTTGTTGCTATGGTGACAAAACACAAGCAGTTTAACCGAGTTAGTCATGTGTTACACTTCATCACTCTGCCCACAACAACTTCCAAAACAAAGAGTTATTTTTGGGTTTGAGATGTGTGTGTTGGACATGGTGCTCCGGAGTGTATCAGACGATGGTAACGTGTTTGCATGTGTGAGTGTGTTCTGCGGCCCCCTGTTCGGCGGTGTGTTTCCTCCGTGTATTCGTGTTGCAGCACATGCTGGCGCGCTGCCGTTCGCGCCGAGCTGTCAGTCCTCATAAACAGAGATGTAGCGCAGCAAGTCGGCAGCATTATCGCCTCCTGTCAGTGTTTGTGCGTCTGCCGTCCACTAGACAACGCGGCGCGAGGGAGCTCGCGACGGGGAAGAGAAAGCGAAGCTGCCTCGCAGCAACTGTCAAGCGGTTCCGAAGTGGTGTCAAAGGAACGCAGCCGCATGGCGCCGCTGGAAGCTCAGCACGGAGAAATCCTTTCTGGGGCAGAAAGCTTGGGGTTTGTTCACCAAGTAACAGTCTTTAAAATTTAAAAAGAGCGACTCCAAACCTTTAATCTGTCGTATTTATCGTTCTCTCTTTTAAATGTTGAGCAACCCCGTAGCTCATCTCATTTAATCCATTAATTGTTGGCTTTTAAAAATGTCAAGATGGGCCTTTTTTCTGTTATTCATCCTGAATTTGGTTAACTGCATCTGCTGCACGTTCATACATCAGACTGTTGCATTAAATCTATGTAGAAGCTGGTGCAAATACGTCTTTTATTTATATATATATATATATATATATATATATATATATATATATATATATATATATATTTTCACGATATACCGTCAAAAAAATTCCTCACAGTAAGAATTTGTCATCTCGCGGTAAAAACGATAAATTCCCGTTGATGATGTTTTTGTGTAAAGCTGATTTATGGTTCTGCGTTAAATCCACGCACAACGTATGGGAAGGAAGGAAGGAAGGAAGGAAGGAAGGAAGGAAGGAAGGAAGGAAGGAAGGAAGGAAGGAAGGAAGGAAGGAAGGAAGGAAGGAAGGAAGGAAGGAAGGAAGGAAGGAAGGAAGGAAGGAAGGAAGGGAAAAAAGAAGGAAGGAAACAAGGAAGGAAGGAGAGAGCAGGAGGAAAGAAGGAAGGGAAAAAAGAAGGAAGGAGGGAAGGAAGGAAGGAAACAAGGAAGGAAGGAGAGAGCAGGAGGAAAGAAGGAAGGGAAAAAAGAAGGAAGGAAGGAAGGAAAGGGGAGAAGGAAGGGAAGAAGGAAGGAAGGAAGGAAAGAAAGGGGAGAAGGAAGGGAGAAAACAAGGAAAGGAGGAAGGAAGGGGGAAAAGAGGAAGGGAAGAAGGAAGGAGAGAGCAGGAGGAAGGAAGGAAGGAAGGAAGGAAGGAAGGAAGGAAGGAAGGAAGGAAGGAAGGAAGGAAGGAAGGAAGGAAGGAAGGAAGGAAGGAAGGAAGGAAGGAAGGAAGGAAGGAAGGAAGGAAGGAAGGAAGGAAGGAAGGAAGGAAGGAAGGAAGGAAGGAAGGAAGGAAAGAAAGAAAAGATAAATTCCCATTGATGACGTTTTTGTGTAACAAACATGGCGGATCTGAGAGCGAGATAGATTTATAGATGAAAAGATGGAGTTGAATTGGTATTTTTTTTTATCGTTATCGGGATAAATGCCAGAAATTATCGTGATACATTTTTTAGTCAATACCGCCCATCCCTAATATATATATAATGTGTGTGTGTAGTGGCAAATGTCTGAAGTAAGGAAAAACAAGGAGGCTGACTTGTTTGTCTCGCATCCATGCTGTGGCCTCTCTGGAGACCCAAACTCCCAGATTAAAAACAAGGATGCAGAGCTGGTTGCAGAAAGCGGTTGTGAACGCTGAAGTCAAGCCGTTCCTGAAAATAAAAATAAAAGAAGAGAAGACAGTGGAAAGTTAATCAAATAGCAGTGAGGAGCAGATATCCTCCCTCAACCCCTGCCGAAACGGCACAGTTGATTTACTTCAAATGTCAGCTAAAATATCCTCCTCTGTCTCGCGTGATGGCAGCCGGTGCCAAGCAGAGACACAAGCAGCTCGATGCAGACCGCATTTTCACATTTCACTACCCGAGTCTGATAATTGCATGCTGAGTGAGAATTGGCCTCTTTAAAATTGCATTAGTTTTTTAAGGGAAGCTGTTGATTCAAGGCAGATTATCGTTTCTTTTACTCCGATGTAACATCAAGACGAGCGCTCATATCTAATGTGAAGCCCTGCCAATAGCACGGAAGTCCCCCACACATCACGGTGGCAAAACATTTCTGCAGTTTATGATCCTAATTAGCTCTAACTGTGCCATCATCCCTGAGTCATTGTGCCTGGAGAGAGGCCAGATCATTTCTTCACCTCTCCCCTCTCTTTCATTCCTTTTCTGTCTTCATCTCTGCTTTCTTCTTCTCTCATTTCGGCGGCTTACACATTGTTATTGCTGTCTCCCGGCTTGCCTGGGCGTATTCGCAGCGTGGTAGGTGCTGCTGTGAAAAGAGACATCTTTCATAAGCTGAAAGTAGCCAAAGGAAATGGTCAGGAGGATTTGACTTTTTCTTTAGACCGTTGCACGGATTCTGCAACAAATGACGCCATTTCGAGTGCGTTTTGTAAAAAAATACCAATCAGAAATGCGTGATTGGTCTTTGGTCGGCGTCCGACCACTTGGCGGACCGTGTGCAGTTACGTCACGCTTGGGTGGCACCGCGGCACGGCTGCCCCGTGTGCCGTGCTGACACAGCAGCGTTAGCGGTGATACCCCGCCTCATGTGGAATAATGAAATTGGATGAAGCAGCTTAAACGTTGGCCGTCCCTTCTCGCGCCATCAGACTGGGTGCCTATTTGAGATAACATTAATGAAAAGGACTTTAGCCAAGAATAGACACGTCCTACTGCAAGCTGGGGTTGGGGGTGAGGGGAGGGGATGGGGGTGTTTTGCAAGAGGTTTTCTACAGAGGGCTCTCTCCGGAGGTCGAGGAACATCCTGCACCACAAATGAGCGAGATACGACTGGAGGGGCAGAGATTACTCGTGGTCCATCTAAATCTAGCCAAGCATACGTAAAAATGACCCCCCCACCCACCGTACAGTCCTACAGGTGGAAGCCAGGGAGGAGGAGGATAGGTTGCAGGTGAGGCATCGAAGGTATCCGAGAAACAAGTACTTCTTATATATAGGTCTGAGCAAGATGGAGTAATTGCAATGAACCGTGCAGAGGGGTGAGTGTAAGCACACGCACGCTGCAGAGAGAGTCTGCCTGAGTTAACTCCGGGGCTTGTTTCATTTCTCTGTGCTCAGAAAAATTCAGTTCCTTGCTCAGGAAGTGGACGCAGACATAATCTGATGGTGGGATTTGGAGAGATTGCATAACGGAGGCAGTTGATGAGCTGCACGTTTGGGTGAAATTGTACCATATGTGGTGTTTTACTACACGGTTACAGCCCACCCGCGTCCTGCGTCATCGCTTTACCGGGCCACCACATGGGGACAGACTGCAGCATTCAGTCTTTTTCCTGCAAGAAACTTAACTTAACCTTGATACACTCAACTTCGGCTGAGGAGGACGTTCAATCATGATAATCGCTGCTGTCCATCTTTTGTAGGTCGTTAATATGAGTCTGACCTGAGAAGATTAATTGACTGTTCTTTTAGCGCTGCAGCTTCAGAGTTGGCACGAGTTAGTTTCTAGTTCTTCTGCCCGTCTGCGCTTCTGTTCTCGATCATGACATGTGAAAAGGTTATGCACGTGCCGACTGCTGAAATTCCCACCAAGCTTTTGGGCTTTTGGCAGAAAACAGTGAATAAAGGCATCCTTCTGGTTTCCGTCAAATCTGGTTCTTTTAAGTAGGGTCATCAGTTTGTGAAACTCACACCAGTCAGGACATATTCTCTTTGAAAATGACTTGGTTATCATTAATATTAGCAATTCACTGTTTAAACACTGTTAGTTTTAGGGTGCTTTCACACCTGTCCCGTTTGGAGTTGTTCCGGAACAGTGAGCGTTTCCCCCTAAAGATCGGTTTGTTTGGTACATGTGAACACAGCGATCGCGCTTGGATGTGGCACAAATCAAGCAGGCCGAGATCTCCTAGGAGAGGTGGTCTCGGCTCGCTTCCATTCCAGACCTGAAGCGGTGCGTTTGGAGTGAGAACACAATCGACACAGCAACCAACACAACTCCATTCATGTGTATGTGCTACCGGCGCAACAAGAAGAGTCGGTGCAACCTCCACCACCTTCTCTCCTATTGGACACAACTTTTTCTCTTCTCCCTTCTCCCTTCTCTCCTATTGGACGTGCCGAGATGCCACGGCAGGCGCCCTCTCATGTGCTGCCGAAATCAGCAGCAGAGCGGTCTGCTCTTGCGCTGCGGTAGCACATACACAATGAACGGGAAAGCTGGCGGCGATCTGCACTTTGCGCCCTCTATGTGAAAGGGGCTTTATAACCATTGTTGTTTTTCCCGGGGTACGGAAGAGGAAACTCCTTCCGTGTTCATTTCTGACCAATGAGAGAACAGTTGGTTCATGGCATTTGTTATCAGCTTTGAACCGCTACAGACACTTGCCTCGTGAACACAAACGCCACAAACGAAACAACTGTATCTATTTAGCCCCTGAATCGGAACAAGACAAACGGGCCACAGATCTGAAAGCACCCTTAATTCTACAGATTCTGTTGCTCTAAGGTTATTTCATTGATCTAGATCAGGGGTCACCAATCCTGTTCCTCGAGGGCCGGTGTCCTGCATGTTTTACATGTTTCGCTGCTTCATTGCACCGTGATAAAAGTGACTGTGTCGTTAAGAGAATTGTGCAGCCCTCAATGACAAGCTGATGACGATGGTTAATTAGAATCAGGTGTGTTAAAGGAGAGATAACTCTAAAACATGCAGGACACCGGCCCTCGAGGACCAGGATTGGTGACCCCTGATCTAGATTGTTTGTCCAACTTTTTGAATAGTTTAGTTTCCAGCAACAGCTTTTTTAGGCCGTATAACTTTTTGGTGAAGCCTGATCTCTAATTCCAGCCACACCTGTGGTCATGACCTGTGGATATTTATGAAAAAGGATCAGGTCATGGAAGCAGGCAGCTGAAATGAGCTTTCCTTGAAGGGGAGCTGGGATGAACCTCGGAACTGAGCTCCTCACTGTTGACCTGGAGCTCCACAAGTGGCAGAAGACAGATAGATGTCTGAAGGAGCCTTTCTTCTACTAATAATCATCAGTTGAAGATGTTATTACTCCTTAATCTTTTTACTGAATAAAAAACTTCTTGATCTAAGAAGCCAAACGGCATAACATAACATAACATTAAAGCTGCAAGCAGCGATGAACGGGCCCTCGCACTCATGGCCACCGCCCCCCATAAGCATATCAGAAATGACACTTACGACTTCCTATGTCAAACCATTCAAAAGTTATAGCAGAAAAAAGGGACAACCAATCAGAAGAAGGGGCGGGGCTAATTGAGGCCAATGAAGGTCAAGGACTCCATACAGAATCTGATGACACCACCCACGACTCTCTATGTCAAACCATTCAAAAGTTATAGCAGAAAATCGGAACAACCAATCAGAAGAAAGGGCGGGGCTAATTAAGGTCAAAGAAGCTCAAGGACTCATTACAGAATCCCATGACACCACCCACAACTTCCTATGTCAAAACATTCAAATGTTATAGCAGGAAATAGGGACAACCAATCAGAAGAAGGGGCGGGGCTCATTTTCGCCAATTATGGTCAAGGACTCAATACCTAGTCCCATGACAACACCCACGACTCTTTATGTCAAACCTTTCAAAAGTTATGGCAGAGAAAAGTATTCTAGTGGGCGCTGTTGAGCCGTTAGGCAACGCCCATTAATGCAAACCATGAAATATCAAATGTATCGACAGGCCTGGCTTTTCTTTAAGTTGCGACATGATACAGGTGTGTACCGATTTTCGTTCATGTACGTCAAACCGTATTATGGGGCTTGAGGCGCAAAGTTTTTTCTGTCTGAACCAATCAGATGAAGGGTGGGCGCGCTTTTTGCCGTCTAGCGTCGCCACGTTAACACTTTTGAAAGAGAAAAGTAATGCGTGGTGTCGGAGGATGGAGACGCACGTTTTGATGTATAACACACCTGGGTGCACGTTACGGTTCGGGCCGTATTAATGACCGAAGAAATGGCATAAATTGCGCCAAAATTACACGATTAATTCAAAATGTTCAAAATGGCCGACTTCCTGTTGGGTTTCGGCCATGGCGCCAAGAGACTTTTCTTTAAGTTGTTACATGATACAGGTGTGTACCGATAAAGGAAGATAAAGGAAGCTCTGAAAACCTCTGAAAAAAATTGTTAACCAAAATTGAATCATTATCCAGGTTAATCTATCCAGCATACTCTCTTGTAATCCCACCAAAGATTATAAAAGAAATGAATAGAATACATTTTAATTTCATATGGAAAAATAAACATCACTATTAGGGATGCACCGATCTGATATTTGTATTTTTGTTTCGGGATCGATATTGAAAACAACTCTAGATCGGGTATCGGTAACAATGGGCCAATCCATAGGAGCAGATCTATTCAATTCTAATTCTATGTGTGCTCTGTGAGTGTTGTCACACGCTAGTCACGTAATGTCAGCACGCCGTGCGGAAGTCTACACTTTTCAAAATGGAGCGAGCTAAAGGATCTGCGATATGGAATTTTGTCACATTACCTCAGCCAGCACATGCGACTGCAACTTGCAATACTTGCAAAGTCAGTGTTTCGAGGAGGTAGTAAAACGTTTTTACTTTTAAGTTTAACAGCACACTGGATGGATGAAAGCTTCGTGCCACACAGTGCAATTCTAAACACAACCTTTATCTTATTTATAAAGATAAAAGAAGCTCTGAAAACCTTAACAAACCATATAGAACTTAGGAAATTCGCTATAAGGAAAAACAAGCTCTATAAATCAAGGTTATCCATCTTTAAATCATTTTGAACCAATAAAGCCTTTGGAGGTACTTGATATTAAGAACCTTAAAACTTCTTCTGCTGGCCATGATGATATTACAGCCTATCTGATCAAAAAAGTTGATCAATTATTGATCAATTATTGTTCCTTTAATGTGTATTTTTTCTTTGTCACTTGAATCTGGTATTATCCCACAATTTTTTTTTTGCTAATAATGAGAAGATAAATCTTGTCCCACTGGCAGATTTTTTTTTACTTATTTCAAGTTAAAATTTACTTGAAACAGGTGAAAATTGTCAAATAAGTTATTTTTCTGGTGTTATTTTTCTGGTGATGACTCTAAATCAGGGGTATTCAACTAAAACTTTAGGTCCAGTCAGAGAAAATGTACTTAAGCGAAGGTCCAGAACATCATAATACATCATAATAAATAAATAAAAAATCTATTGCAGTAGTTCAAACATTAAGAATATTGTGTACACATAAATTCATATAAAATAATTCTAATTGAGTTTTTTGTCAAGATGAATTGGCACTAGCCTTAAAAAGGGTAATGTGGTACAACCATGATTCATATTAAAATAAATTAATTTCCTTAACATCTTGACATGTTTTTTTTGTACAAGTTTTCAGTATTTTACAAAAATGGTTGTTTTTTTAATGGTCGCGCCAGATGCCATGCCAGATTGAGCAGAAGATTGATTTAAATACATTAGTGATCTCAAAAAAAGTTTTCAAACCCAGAGTCCTGGTCGGACGGTCGCACCACATGACATTTTGACGCTTAAAACAACAACAAAATCCCAAGTAACTAGTATATTTTGTAAAATTCAAGTGAGTCCATATGTGGGACAGGTAGTTAATATATATGATATTTTTATATCCATTTAAACCTTTTTTGAATCGAAAAAAAAAAGTTTTTTTCAGAAAATATAGGCGACACGTCATTGACCCAGTCATGCTGTTTACACAGATCTGATTGGCTGAGCAGCATCACGTGGGATGGCTTAACTCGTATGCAATTGGTCTGTAAGGTCTGCTGAACAAATGCCATAAAGTAACGCTGCGCTGGTTAAAATAGAAGTGCCTGGGTCCGCGGAGGACGGCGTCCGGACTGTTGAAATAGCAGTAAAACCACATTCATTGATGAAATGACATAAGGGATGGAAAGAGGGGATGACAGTTTTACTGGGGGGATGATTTGGACCGTTTTTATTTCAGGGGGGATGCCATCCCCCCTCACCCCCCTCAACTCGAGTAGTCCTACTGATTATCCCATTTGTTGCAAGAATAACTTTCAAAATCAGTAAATACTAATTATAATGAAGTGTCTTGTAAATCAGTCATTTTAAAATCTAAATCCTTATTTTAATTTCAAGTTAACTTACTTTATCTTTGGAACGAGCTCAGCTTCATGTCGAGCGCGTCTCCTCTCTGCTAAACACATACACACGCACTGTTTGGTTGATACGGGCTGTTGGGGCGGGTGTTAATCGGAACAAACCAATCATCTTGCCCTACTCACAAGCTGCTGGCCTAAGTGGCCTCTGATTGGCCTGGCCCGACTCTCTAAGAAAAAAAGTCAGAGCCGACTGCAGGGAAAACTCAGCCCCGCCTCCCTCTCCAGTGTGAGAGCTGCACTTCTCACAGGGATGAAAACTCAGCTTTCAATTCAAACCAGAAAAAATCAGTAAAAATCGCCTGTTTGATCTAAACTGCTCAAATCGACATTGTTTTTATATCACAATAAATAACATATTTGCAAAGTTGGAAGTTGATTGGACATTGCATGACAAAATTATAATTTATTTGGAGATTAGTTCATATTTTGAAAAAAGTGAGTGAGTTCATCCAAGATTGTCATATCCACTTGTTCAGAATGGAAGCCTGATTAAATGTACGGATTTTGGGTCAATTTGGACCAAATATTTGAAAGTTAAAACAACTTTTATGTTCATGGCGAGACACCGAAAAATGACTACCTCTAACAGCGACACCCTTTGAGAAAAACATACAGTTTTCTCTGTCAGTCATCGTCAATGTCTTACCTATTAAAGTGACCAGCTTTGAGATCAATACACTCATCTCGCTTGGAGCACAGATGCATACTACAAGACATGACAATTCCTGGTGCCAACAGGTGGCGCTACAACCGATCCTGAATATTCCACCATAGATGTCTTCAGGCTCAGCCTACAATCATGCAAATACGTTTTCAACCACATCAAATCATGTATTGCTGAATTACAGCCAATTGATGTTTCATGGCGAGCCTTAAAAATGACCCCAAACTTCGCCGGATGACTACGGTCAAGCCCTCTGCTAAAAACGTAAAAGCTTCGCAATTTAAGGTCGGCCATGTGTCTAGATTGTACAAACCAAGTTGTGAGCCAATCTGATAAAATCTCTAGGAGGAGTTCGTTAAAGTACGAGGCCTGGAAATGACCATAATTCATAAAAAATGACATTTTCTGTTCAAAATGCCGGACTTCCTGTGTAACTTAGAGCATGGGTCCAAGAGACTTTTTTGTAGGGCTTTGTCTGATATAATAGACACATAAAGGACATTGCTGTAAGTCAAACCCTATTATGGGGCTCTTCAAAAACATAAAATAGGTGGCGCTATAGAGCCTAATCCTTTTTGACCCATGCCTGTCGCCCATAAAATACGTAATTTTACGCGACTCTGGAAGCGTGTGCAAAATTTGGTGAGTTTTGGAGCATTTTAAGGCCTCCAAAAAGGCAATTTATTTACGGCGAGAATAATAATAATAATAATAATAATAATAATAATAATAATAATAATAAACATCACAGATACAATAGGGTCCTCGCACTTTCAGTGCTCGGGCCCTAATAACATGACATGGCAGTTTGTTTTTCCTCCTTTGCCCCTCGATGCCTGTTGATTAGACTTTGGCAGTTTTCTGTAGATGTTTTCATCTCGCCCCGCTGGAATGGTCAATAACTTCACTATGTAAATACATCTGATTGCACTTGACTCATAGTCAATGGTGAATACACATTTCATGTAATGGATTTTAGACCCATGCGGCCGGATTACTTAATGGCAGATGAGTTCATTTGTGATGACCAGGAGGCACGTGTGAGCTTCCTGCCTCGTTATTCTGCTCACATGTGAGCGTTAAATAACAGTTTTTCCTCCCGTCTTCACCCTACAGTAAATCCGTCTGTCATTCACTGATTCGATCATCCTTTAGGGGCTGCTTCTGGGAGAGACCAACGGGCTTATCTATCTTTTTTCTCTTTTTTTTGCTTGTATGGATCACGCAGAGTTCACTGGCGTCGGCCTAGGTGGAGTTTTATTTACCGCCGGGTTGATCTCTGCAACATATGAATCCCTGTTTCCCAACTTTCTCGACAGTCACACGACATGGCGTTTATTTTGCCTCCACGCTACTCTGATTTTGATTTGTACAGCTTGGAGTGGTGGAGCGTGATAGATGTGTTTGCATTTGCCTGAAAAACTAAGAGTCCCAATCGCTCATCCATTGCCTTTGATAGCTCAGAGTGTATTTGGCTCCCCCCAGATAAGGCCTGAGTATACATCCAGTCGGATTCAGCTGGATTGTTTGAACACACATCGTGCTTTGGCACGGGTCTGCTTGGATGGGCTTTGTCATAATGGAGAATTTCATCCCACCCCCTCTCCCCCACCTCCCTGTCAGTGGCACCTCGGAGGCAGAGCTGGCGGTGAGGGGTGAAGGGTGTCTAGGACCAGGGGCTATGGATGTTGCCTTGCGTAAAGGACAAAGAGAGAATATCTTGGGGTTGGACGTGTCCCTGAAATCCTGAAACAGATGGACCTACATATCCAGTATCCCATATTTAGACACGAGGCGTGATGTGGGGGTCGCTGGATAGGCTACGTTGTTGGAAAGGCTCTGCTGCACGTCAGCTTCATGGACAGCTAAGGTGTTTCTGAGTCGGGCTTAAAGGAGCTTGAGGCAGGATTGAGGCAGGATTTAAGAAAAAAATTTGTATACGTTTTAAGTTTTCTAGTAATAATGTCAGATGAAGCGTTCCAAACCAAAAAGAATGAGCCCTCTAGTGTATCTCTCCGTTGCCTTGAACAGGCTGTGTGCTGCAAAATGTGCTGCAATTCAGGGTCCGAATTTCCCTGGCTGTCCTGCGGATGTGACGTCACATGACGCTGCATGCACGTTCTCCCCGTTCTCCCGTGCCGGCTTCGCTGTTGGATGCAGTACCCCCAACGGCCGTCGTGGCGAAGGGTGGCGCTATAGAGTCTCATTTCTTAAAAGGAGCCTCATGCTCCTTTTAAGTGTTTTTATCATGTACAAATCAAAATGATCACTGAAAATGTACGTTCCTTGAATATGCACAGCCTCAAATTATATTTAAAAGAGGTTGTGGAATAATCCAATGTAGTTTTGAATTAAAAGAGACGTATGCAACCATGTCCTTGCCCTTGAAAGCATGTTTTTAAATGTTGGATCTGACAACCAAAAAGAGCAGTTTAGATTTGCAGGGTGCTGTGACATCACAAACCCAGATCAGAGTATAGTTATCTGGCTTCACATCATGATGCATTTGCTCTGCATCTGAGGAGGGCACTACAAATCTGTGACACCAATTCCAGAGGAGAGGATAAGGTTGAGGTGCTGACTTTGCCCATTTAAACCAGCTGCTTTGGACACAGCTGAAGAGAACAGGTGGCATTTTCATGAAAAGCGCAAGATGCTGTGTCAACTTTGGCAAAAAGGGCAAAATATGCCTTTATTGTAGCATTTTCACTCATTTTTCATTTATTTTGGAGGTCAGAAAGCTTTCCTTTTTCAAATAATTCCCTTACAGCTAAAATACACACAATGAAATGTATCGTACAATATTGTACAAGTCCATTGAAAGTGGCTGCCAAAAGCAGCACGGACGAAAAGCAACGACATCTTAAACTAATTAGGATTAAACATAGAGTAGGATTAAATGTAGTGAAAGATCACATTCAGACTTGCTCCCTGGTTTTACCTGCAAACGCAGATGACGACGACGACGGCGGTGAATTAGCCCGGAACAGGAGGACTATCAGATGGGGAGAAGGCTTGCCTCTTATCTAGTTTGTCATAGCGTCACATCTTTCTGACATTTCTCTGGGTCATATAGAGTGTGGTGGTATTTTCATTAAAAAAGAAATGAGAGGAAAATGAAATGAAAAGCTGAGTCATTGTTCACTGAATGATAATGGAGGCCTTTCTTCCATGGATGCCTGAAGGATGACCGATTAAACCATGGCGGATTCTGACTTATCAGCCAGCAGAATGGAAATACTGGCAGAATGGCAATGGAATAGAATTACCTGGCTAATGAACTGCTTTTGAGGCTACAAGCAAACATCTTAATAGAAATAATAAGGTATTTATTTGGTTGATTACAGTCTGCCATAGGAGCCTGTTGGAAGCCCAGTGACCCAGCAGGGCTAAGCAGTGTAATGGAAAATTTTGGTATAACACTGTCTGTTGCCTGTTTTCAAGTGGACATTCCTTGCCAAGGTCACGCGCTTTGACACACGCGCTTTTGTACGGTTGTCAGGGTGACGGGTGATGTTTTGTCTAGTTTCCCAGCTTCCCAACTATAAGATAACTTTTCTTTAAGCACATTCAGCTCACTCAGGACTGACGGTTCATGTGACCGGTTGGACTGTGTGGCTCCATTCAGTTGAATGTTTTTCCTCTTTCCATTAAATCTTCAGAAAGACAGCTGATGTGTCCTGACATTCTTTTTGAACAACAATTTTTGCCACCACAGCAGTTAGGTCATTTTTGATTAGATTAAGTTTTCATATGTGTTTAATGCATTGCAGGTTTGCTTAACCATCTTTAGAGCTCATAAAAATGTCTTGAGGGCTTGTTTGTGCATGTCTGAAGTCACAGGTGACTCAAAAACTCATAAAACCATGGGACTTTGTTTAGGGCTGCCTTGGACGTAGCTAAGTGTGAAGTCCCCAGCCTGCCCAGTTTGATCTCCAGCTATTAGCCCCACCCACAACTTTCAACGGCGCTGCATTTGCTGTACATCATGTCAGAGTCGTGGATTAGGCCCCAAATGCAAGTTATTCATTAACTGCAATGAACCCAGGCCAACACACCGACAGAGTCCAGGGGGCAGTGTCGGTGCAGGAGTTCCAAAAAATGTGATTTATTAACTAAAACAAACCAAAAGTGCTGTTGAGCAGGATCTAAAAAAACACAAAAGAAAATAAAAAAAACTGACAGGACACAAAGAGGGTGGAAACAGTATAAACCAGCAGGGAGCAAGGGAAAGACAAGACAAGACATACACAGAAGGATTGACGAGACACAGGTACAAACAATCAGGGCAGACAGGAACAAGGGAAGTCAAGACGCAACTGAAACACAAGGAAACAGGGTTTCAAAATAAAACAGGAACTAAATACTCTGTCAATCTTCCTTTGTAATGAAATATGTAAACAAATACCAACGTGTCTGTTCTGAAGCAGCAATATTTGCATAAACACCGTTTTGTTGCTCCGTCGGTCCTGCAGCGGGGTCACATGAATGATCCGTGCGCTGGCACCAGTGTGCGTCGCATATGTTGACAGCCAAATAATACATGCATTAAAACCGCATAGCGCATGTCTGTAAAACATGTTGGTTCAGGTTGTATCTATATTTCCTCTAATGCTCATATGTTATATTTTGCAACACGGCGCGATTCTGCCACTGAAACAACAGCGGAGCCGAACACTGAGCCAATTGAAAGTTCTTCTGCGATAAACCCAGTGCTGCACGTTGGTTTGCTGCAGAGGAGAAGAGTGGCAACTTGGTTTAATGATAATGGCTCAGATGATTGCAGTGATAATCCTCCTGCTATTCCTGCTGACTGTGGAGAGCCCGCGCTTTGTTCTCCGCTCCCCCTATTAGCGTGATGGAAGTTAATTTTAATTTGAATGGACCATCAGCTGGATAAAAGGAGAGACGTGCTCGCTTACGTGTGTTTGCGTGTGTCTGTGTGTGTGCAGAAAGAAATGGATGGCACAAAAGGACGCAGGGACATGTATGAATGAAAAAGACACAGGTATGGAGACGTGGCTTCAGGTCACCTGGTACCTGGTTCAGCAAAAGTTTCTCTTCTTTGTCAGACGACGATTAAAAGGAAAAATCCCACTCCTCCCCGCCTCTTCTGCAGGGAGGACTACTTTTGAAACTGCTTTCAGTTTTGTGCTCCTCAGTTTCCAGGTGCAGCCACCGCTGCCTGGTGTAATGACATGTTAATCAATCCATGTTCTGCGTGTTACCAATGCTAATTAGCCATGTTGCGCATGCTTCGGAGTCCTATGGCGCTCCCACTGCGTTGAGAAATACTGTGCATGACTTTCACACTACTTCTAACCTTAAAACAAGTGCAATTTTGAGAAACTCACCCATCAGTTACGTTGAAAACAAGATCTGCCTCCAAGTGAGTTTTGTGAGTAGGGTATAGCTCGAAAAGCTTGATAACATTTCTCAATTATTAGAATGCCCATACAATTTCGGAGTCAATCATGATTACCTCGGTGTGCACAAATAAACGACACAGCTGCTGTGCTGTACGCCCGTTGCACATTAGCATGTGCAGTTACACTGTTAGTCTGCAGCCGCGCTGAAACAGATTGCCGCTGTTAGTTGACCTTGAGCTTGCATTAGTTCCCCATGGCACGCTCGGGTTTGTACAGCGCTAGCCTGGTGTTGAATTGGCAGACAGAATAAACAAGGCTCAGCCCTGGCTCTCTCTCTGTCTGGATAGTTTTTCATAGCTGTGAGTTCAGGGCTATCTAAATAGCAGCGAGTGAGCGTGTTCATCATCACATTCATCCTTACTAGTGTGAGACATGGATGCCCCACCGGTCCATCAGGTCCTGAGTTATCACTCACTAAAGGCTGCCGGTTCACACAAAGGTCGGAGGACTATTTGTCTTCGGGTAACTATGCCTTTTCCGATGTGTCCACACACACATACACATCCCCTGCGGTCATAGACACAAATACCTGAACACTAGTTGTTGTGGACGTGTATTACGTAATGTTAGTTTGTTTTACGCTGTATGGATTCGTGTTCTACATAAACTGTAGTAGGCAACATGAAAATAAGATCCCTAGAAACCTCTGTGAACCTCATCTAAAGAAATGATCATAGAATAGAACAGTGCCGATGTTCTGACCTAAATCTAACGGAAATAGTGCCGACCCCAGTGTGAGCACTTCCCAGGAAGAAAAACACACATTTCCACTTTATTCCCTGTCATTATACAGACAGAGCTGGGAAATCTGATGTTATAGGTCTTAGTAAGTTATATAATTTTTCCACGTATTGTTTATTCCACAATAGTTCACATACAGTATGCATACATTCACAAACATTGAAAATGACTTTAGTTTCAGAGTCTTCTCTGTGTTAGACTGCCTACCAAAGGTTGGGTGCATGAAGGAGTATCTGATAATCTGTGAGAATGGGATGGTTTGTCCACGATTGTGGTGATAACAGACTCAACATGCTCTAACAATGATCGCAGCAAAGTGTAGACCCTCCAGAAAAACGCGGGCAAAAATCCTTGATTCTGCGGGCTAAAATCATTTATTATGCGATTAAATGTGCGGGTTTTTTATGTGCTTTTATGCGGTGAAATTGCGGAATATGCGGGAAGTCGTGGAATATGCGGAAAGTTGCAAAATATGCAAAATATGCAGGAAGTTGCGGATTCGGCGCTGAGCTCTTCCCTCTTCGCTCGCCGCTACTCATCATCATCATCATCATCATCATCATCATTGTTTAGGCTTTTAGTCAGACTCGAGGTCCATGATAAAAACATAGCCTACAACACTACATAAGAACACAGATTAAAAGAATGCTGATTGTACTGAGGGAATCCTTGTTACTTTCTTGTCCTCCGCTTAGTAATATGCTTAAATTCAGCGGGCTGACTCGTCTGATCTGAGGTCGTAGACGAAAAAAAAAAGGAGAGCGCTCAGCGCAGGTGGAGAGGAGAGGGGGGGGTGGCGGAGGCCGGTCCCCGCCTGGTCTCTCCCCTCCAGCCCGCGGCTCGGTGCTCGGGTGATTGCCGGGCGCACCGGATGGGATCGTGCGCAGCGTGTGCAGTGGTGCGCGGGCAGCCGCTCTCACCCCCGCGGGTGAGAGCGGCTGTTTGGGGGGGTGGTGGCTTCTGCGAGGAGGTCCCCGGGCGGGTCCCGCACGTCGCGACCGGGCGTCCCGACATGTCACTCACACTTCCCCCTTTTTCCAAACTTTATGCGAAAATGTGCGGAAATCAAGCGAGCCCCGCATAATCCCCGCATAATCGCATATTTAGCGCGGACATATGCAATTATCGCGGGAAATATGCGCCCTTTTAGGAATAAATCTATCCCCGCGTAATCTGCGCCATTTGGCTGATTATGCAATGAATTATGCGATCGCGCAATCGCGTTTTTCTGGAGGGCCTAAAAGTGGCCCTCCAACGTCAGCTGCATCAAGTTCAATCCAATTTATGAATTAATTTACAAGCGATGCAAATCAGTCTTCTAATTTCCTGCAGCCCACAATCCTCCTGTGAAAGCCAGTTCGCCCCAACATGTTGTTTTGTTCAACCCCCTGGACCCGGGCGTACCAGCAACCTTCATCGCAGGTTGTTATAACTGATACCTATAATTGTACAAAAGGCGATCTACCCACCGCGATATTTGGAGCTATATGTTGCTTGTTTACATGGTCAAAGGTCCAACTTATTGTCAGGGTTTGACATTCCCCCCAGCTTTCAGTTTCTGTTTTGCCCCGCCTGTGTCCCATCTGCCCTGATTGTCTGCACCTGTGTTTCGTCGTGTCTCGTTATCCCCTGTGTATATCTGGTCTTGTCATTCCCTTGTTCCCTGTCGGTCTGTACTGTGTTATCCTCCATGTCTCCTGCCTGTTTTGCTCTAGTCTTTTTTATCCCTGTTTTGATCCTGCCAAGCAGCGCTTTGTTTTTGCCTTTTTTGGAATAAATCCTTGGTTTTTGCAACTCCTGCCTCCTGCTCTCCTGCGTTTGGGTCCACACCATACACCAGTCGTGACACTTATAAAGTAAACTGTAGGCTAAAGTGTTTTATATGAATTTGCTTTTGACTGTGCAGAAAGTATTTCAGCCAGCATGTACTTGTTTTATTTTATTGTTTTTACAAATTGAATAAGAAATTAAAATGCATAGATTCAATATAAGTGCCAGTTTACAGCTTTAGGTGCTGTATAATCTACAGTTATAGTAGTTCCAGTAACAAAAGCATGCAAAGCACTGCTTCTCCTGCGAAGTATAGTTGAACCACATCTGACAGCTTTCTGCTCTCGTCCCTGCCGGGCTCGATCTGTGACTGGGGGGGCAGTTAGAGGGGTACACTGCCCTGATTGTTAGTGAACTTAATGCTAAGTTTGTTATCACTGTTGTCTGCACCACAATCTTTCACCAACCATCCTGCACCCATAAGGGAAATGTTATTAGATGCTTATTCACGCATCTTCACTTAATATAAAACTGAAAATGTCCTCTCTTTTTATGAGTTCAGTCCAACAACCTAATGAATCTAAAACCAATCTTTTTTGAAACCATATATAGACACACTGTTATATACAGTGAAGGATGAACTAAGTATGTGAACACCTGGGGAATCTGCAGTAGGTGAGAAATATCCGACTGGTGTCCTGGAGCAGCTGAGAAGTCAACCTCATATTCTGCTGCATTAGGTCGGTTAATAGGTTACAGAAATGATTAAACTATCAGAGGACATTGGAGAGCAGAGCTCAAAGAAGGGACAGAATGTAACATACAAGTAATGTTAAACTATGTTTATGATAATATGTTAAATGTTGGAATGAAACCGTGAACTAAGACACAAATGTGAAAAACATGAACAGAAGCAGATTGGTGTTTAACTTCACCCACAGACCTCCTGGCTGTGAGTTGGAGTGGTGTTATGTAATGAGTCAGAGAGCATATGGATTGGAGCTTTGTTGAGAGTGGAGACCACATTATCATTAGTGGGTATGAACAGTAAAGAACCAGTGGAGCCTGAGCAGTGAACAGATCCTCTCTTTCATTTGCACACATTAGACTCTTGTAATAAGACTGGTTTGCTCCCAGCAAGAATTTACCAGAAGATACTTTTCACAGCCACTAAAATGGCCTGTTAATATCAGATGAAACCCCATGAAAGTTTCATGATTCTGTGGCGAAGCTGGGGTGTTGGAGCTGCCGCGGCCCAACCACACATACGAGCTCAAACCAGCAGCACCAGTAGAACACATTGTTGGGCATTATCACTACGACACGTTGGTTTGTTTGTTTTACCCACAGGAAAAAGGCATTAAAAAACCACGTAACACCTAAAAAGTGTGGCATATTATGAAAAAAAGATTGTAAAAGTCAGTCCAGTTAAGTTTTGTAATGAAAGAGACTACATATGCTAACATGTGAGTTTAACTGAATGACACCATCTCCTTATTCACCTGTTATGGTTGTTTGATCAAGGAGCATACTTTTCATAGCCAATACACAAATTAAAGCTTTAAAATAGACATATTATGATGTTTTATTTTTTCCCCCAAAGTTTGAACACTTTCCTAAAGTTGTAAAGAAATGTCTCTGAGATGCTTTGATGAAAATACCACAGGGATACAGTATGAAAGCACCCTTTTCCAGCTAAATCTTTGCAGCTCTGTTTATAGCAGCTGGATTAAGGGTATAGTTTGTAATCGTATTCAAAAAAATGTATTGTTATACTGGGTGAAATGGTCCTTCCATCCTGAGAGTAGCCAGTGAATAATGTGTTCAGAAAAAGGAAAGAAAAAAATCTGACCTCTCTGAGAGCTTTAATCCTGTAAAAACTCCGACAATCTGTTTTTTGCGCACCGAATGGCACGGATTGGTCAGAGGACCAGAGGATTGGCAGGGGGGAAAGAACCAATCAGATGCCTTCATTTTAAGTCCCGCCCACGCCCCCCTCTGTCCCATGCGTGCACTCGTCACGTCGAATGTAACTGCTCGCCCTGCTAAAAAGGCTAAAAAAAGAAAGCCAAAGTGCGATTCTGCGGTGCAGGTTGTCCGCTACTGGGGGGCTGCCACGGACCGTGGGATTCTGTGATATTTTTTTTATATTTATAAAAAAATAAAATTATAAAAAAATAAAGGATCCCCATAACTTTGATTGGGTGGGCAGGACGCACGTTTGGGTGAGCACAGCCCACCCCTGCCCCCCCCCTAAAACCGGCCTCCCTTACAGGTGAATGAGACATGGGGTAGTTTTGTTGAAAATGTGCTGTCCAAAATGTCCTGGAAAACTGGACTCCTGCAAATGCGCGTTCCCCAAAGTTTGTGGGGGCGTGGCTTTGGACGGAACGCTGACGGGAGGGGGAGGAGGGGCGGGGCTTAGAGAAGGTGCCACTTTCAAATCTTGCTAGCTCTCCAACATTACTGACTATACCTTTAAGGGGGTGGAGTCAAAAACTGGATTTAGCTCCACCCTACTGTTCAACGGGACCTCTTTAAAACAGCTTTGTTGCTACCTGTATGTGACATGATTTGAAGTTGGTTGAAGACAAACACAGGGATGCAGGGTAATTATACCTCGCTGTGGGTCTGTGATGTCATAACCCCCCCAGGTCTGAACTCCTCACTGAATGGGAAGGTTTCAGAAATGCCCAACCAAGTGAAAGGGTCATGCTTTGATTTTGTTTTTTGGTGTTAACTCTTGCAAGTGAGAGTTCATAAACCCAACTCTACTTAGAACTAAATGACATAATTGAGAGTAAATGCACGTGTCTGTAACGTGGTGTTAATGCTGCAGAGGTGAACTGCGTCCATCATGTGGCCTCTCCGCTCCTCGTCAAACAGCTCCAGCTCCCACTCTGAGGTCCTCCACACCTGCTCGGATGTGCACCCACTTTTGTGCTCGTAGCAGGTACCCAAATAAATCTCTCCTTGATCACAATGCATATTTCCAGCGAGGTCACATCAAGCAATCCATTTTTCAATTTGGTTTTCTGCCTGAGCTAAATTAACAGATGTCGATTGATTTTTTTTCCTCCTGTGCAACTGTGAGCCTTGTTTACACCTGACAGCCTGAAATGTTATACCTGAGCAGCTGTTTAGGGCAAATTCATGTTATAATTACCTTTTTTTTATAAACAGACTAACAATTGAGGCTCAGTAGGCAGTTATTTTGACATGTTTCACCTTTCATAGCGCTTTGTTACAACTAATCAACAGATGGCTCAGAAAAAGACGAGGCGTTGCGGTGAGCTTGTAGGCAGAGCTGTGTCATACTCACACTCACACATCCACGTACGAAAGCGCTTTCTTCTGAAGGCTGCTCCATTGCTCTGGAACAGAGCGATCATTTATAAAACATGCAAATAAAAAGACATCGCTCTTCATTTTCCTGATTCCGTTGCATGCACATTAAAAGAAAACTCTACTATCATCCTTCATGCACCGAAGACTCAGACTCACCCTGACGTGAGTGTGCCCCCCCCCTCCCATCCCCTGGCATTTTCACAGTCATCTCTGTTCACCAGCTGGTTATTAAAGCTAAAAATACGCAAATAAAACTGGTGTAGCCTGGCACCATCGCACCCTAATGACGGGAGTCAAGTGGCGCGCGGCAGATATGCCCTCGCATGCGCGCTGTCACAAGCCATTTAATTGAAGTGGAGAAAATGGGAGGGGGCGCTGCTTTGCTCCAAGCCCCCCCCGTCCTCCACACCTCACACCCTCGCCCAACTTCGCCACGGCCCACGCCCACTCCGCTCTGGATGAATATACTTCCTTTATTGCCGTCGTCGCGCCAGACCTGAGTCCTCACATACTGATGGTCTAATTTTATCTCCCGATTGTTTCCTGTCCAGGCTCAATGATTTCTCTTGCAGGAGTTGTGCGTTAGATAACATCCACAGAGGCTCGGTGAGGAATGCTGTTTTTATGTCACAGCTGTCAAGATAAATGTTATAGTTCTGAAAAAAAAAACCTCACTTTAAATCTCAGGTAGTATTACATATTCACGGCTAAAATTAACAACAAAGGAGCTCATTTATGAAAAAAGTGAAGTAAAAACACCATCAGATCTCTGCAGGTTTGGTTTGAATGAAATGAATCACAGTTGGCATCATGACTGGTGCAGGGAGGTCGTTGAAACCAAAATGCACAATGAGGATTTAACGGTCTTTAAAGTTTTTAAACTGTGGTGATACTTTTTTTTTGGAGTGGCAAGATTTAAAAAAGAGAAAAAAGTACCTCTGGATTCTGTCAGGCTGGTGTGGTGAGGACCCAGATGCATGAGAGAGAGTGGGAGGCCGAAGGCAGGAGTAAGCGCTGCTTAGCAGGATCAAAAACTCACGGAAACAGGGATCAAGAAACTGTAGCAAAAACAGGCAGGACACATGGAGGAAAACACAGTACGGAACCACAAGGAGCAAGGGAATGACATGACCAGATATACACAGGGGATAACGAGACACAACGAGACACATGTGCAGGGCAGATGGGACACAGGCAGGGCAAAACAGAAACTCAAAGACTGGGGGGGAAGTGTCAAACCCTGACAGATTACTTATTATGGCTCAACCTTAACTCAACTCCACTTTGATTTCAGTGGTCCACTGGAGATAAAAAAAAAACAAAAAACAATCCTGTGATTTGTTAAGATGCAACGTTGAGAACCTAAACCAAGCTTTTCAGAGACAAGACGCTTCCCCCCGGCAGCCCAGAAGTCTTTCTCTAACTTCCACAGTTATGAAGGGTTGAAACGCTAACTGAGTTCTGTACAGTCTGAGACACGGTCCACTCACAGCAGAGCACAACGACCTGTGAACAACCTTTCTCATGGTAGGATGATAGGCTCCACTTTGTTTGGGAGTCGCGTTTCCTTTACCAGTATACCCTAAATATCGCAAAGTAAAACCTCTAGTGGAAACACCTGGAATAAAAAAAAAATCGTTAAATGTAAGACAAACTTTTCTCCACTTCCATGGAGTGGTTTTTAGATGCGTTGGTCCAATTTAGCACAAAAATGTAGAGCAAACATGGGACGTAGACGGTCATGTGACCAGATCTGACCATGGGCAGATTTTTCAAAACTGTTTACTGCAACAGGTTGGTAATGATTTTGCAAAAATGCAGTGTGTAGTATGCAGTATACAAACAATTGCACAATTTGTAGGATGAGAGAAATATTTGGATGGTTTATGTTATGTTTATGTAATAATTGCTTGGGGGTCATGTTCTGTGTCTCTGGAAAGATCCTAGAGACAACTTCTGTTGTAATAGACGCTATTTGAATGGTTTGCTACTGCTGGGAGAATTTCTTGAGTGCATATGATCAGGATATCTTGGATATAGCATCCCATAATGTACAGTAATATGCAATACAGCAGAAGCTGGTTGGCGTGGTCACATGCCTCTGTGCGCGCCGCGGCGTTCATCCGGGTGTGTGTTCTCGTCTGCTGTTGTGGCGGTGAGGGTTCCCTCCTGCAGCACTGTAGCTTTCGTTTGCTTCCTTCATGTAGCTCAGACATATCAATGCAGCAGATAAAGCATATCTTGTGTGAATCGGGGGTGATGAATGTTTGGCAACAGTCATTTTTACTGACATTGCAATAATCTATCGCTCCACCTGGACTGACAGCGGGAAAGAAATAGTTGTGGGACAAAGTGGCACCGATCGCATTTGTTTACGGCCCGTGTGGCCTTTGTGGGATGGTCCATATCGTAGTACGTAGTATGAGGTTTTGAAAATGGTCCTTATCTTTCCACACTGTGGCTCTGCACGTGTGTGTGCAGCGTTTATTTGTGGTCGTATTGACCCATTGATTAACACTTGATGCTGTTTCTGTTTTCTTTTTAATAATTTACTGATAACTTCTTTTTTAACATCACTATATTATAATCAAATTTTTTAAATAATACTTGTATTATAATATTATATAATAGTATATATCATTTCTTCCTGTCTGGCCAGTATAGTTTCAGTTCTGGTCAGATTGTGTCTCCTTTACAGGTTTCACAGTTAAATTGTCATCACTTTTTCTTCTTTCTCTTCATTTTTTCAGTCCCTCACTATTAAAGTAAATTACAATCAGTATTGTTTACATGTATATACCACCTAATGACCAATGAAGTGCTCAGAACCTCTGAGTACCTCAGTTCCTTCATGACTTCATTTGCATTTATTGGCTATTATTGTGTTCATAATGTTTATAGGTATGTTGATTGATTGTAACGGTGTTTTGCTGCATCCTGCTCATTCCAGTCCTGCCACAAAAGAAAAAAAAAAACAATCTGTCCTTATCCACGTCCACCACGGGGAGGTCAGATGTCAGATAGAGCTGAAGGACAAAGCTCTGGACTGGATTTAATGTTTTGGATGGACCATGGGTATTTCTGCTCTTCTGCTACTCCAGCCACAAAACCCGTGAAAATGTCCCATGAACGCCAGCCTGAGTCTCAAGGTTCCCACTTACCTTTCAGGTGAGCAGCCATCCATGTCTGTGAGCATGTAGCCTGCGGCAGCTCTGGGCGCCTGGATGTGCCGTGTCCGTGTCGAGGTCTCCTGCAAGGAAAGTACTAAAGGACACAGCGGGAAGTGGAACAGAGCTGGAGGTGGCACCGTTTGGGACGGGGACTAGATGACTGATGGGAAATGAAGGACTGTGTGTGTTTGTGTTCATTTGTTATGAGCAGTACTCGAGTTGTAAAAAAAAATCAGGGGGGATGGTGGATTTTATCATATGGGGACAGATAATTTGTGCTGATTACAAATAATATAATATATTACAAATAATAGCAGTGACCAAAACACCTGCAGAAATACTGCAGGAATGACATAGCAGCAGTTAAATGCAGCCTTCTGTAAGCTTTAAATATCCACTGGGCTTACATCAAATACATCAAAACACAACAATAGAAAAACACTTTTCTGAACTTATCAATATGACTCTGTCCTTCACAAGATAAGTAAAATGGATCACTGCTCAAAAACTCAAAATCTTAACAAGAATATTTGTCTTATTTCTAGTTAAAATGTCTCATTTTAGTAAAAAAAATCTCATTACACTTAAAACAAGAATCATCACTGGAAAAAACAACAATTTTCACCTGTTTCAAGTAGATTTTCACTTAAAATAAGTAGAAAAATCTGCCAGTGGAACAAGATTTTTTTGATTGTAATAAGAAGATAAATCTTGTCCCATTGGCAGATTTTTCTACTTATTTCAAGTGAAAATTTACTTGAAACAGATGAAAATTGCGAAATAAGTAATTTTTCTGGTGTTATTTTTCTGGTGATGACTCTAAATGTGGAAATAGCAGTAAAACCACATTCATTGATGAAATGACGGGATGGAAAGGAGGGATGGCAGTTTTACAGGGGGGATGATTTGGACCGTTTTTATTTCAGGAGGGATGCCATCCCCCCTCATCCCCCCTCATCCCCCCTCAACTCCAGTACTGGTTATGAGGGACAGCAAGTAAATGGAGGGCATGGGCAGTGTGTGTGTATGTGTGTGTGTGTGTGTGTGTGTGTGTGTGTGTGTGTGTGTGTGTGTGTGTGTGTGTGTGTGTGTGTGTGTGTGTGTGTGTGTGTGCGCCGCCAAGGTCGCGTTTCCAACTCAGAGGTCAGCTGGCAGGTGTCACACCTGAGGAGCCTGAGGGAGAAAAAACACGGCGGCTATCACAGACGGGTGTCGCAAAAAGCAACAGAGATAGTAAAAGAGGACGGGACGGTTGAGCGGAAGGAGAGTAAAGGGGTTAAGCACCAGGGGGACCGGCGTGCCCCGTTTAGAGAGCAGCAGCGTGATGGATGAATAAGAGGGCCAGAAGAGAGGAACTGTAACAAGTAAAACGGCGAAGCACTAAATCAGAGCTACACAGCTCCCTTTTTCAGTGTGCACGGACACAGCAGGTCACAAGAGGGAGGAAGAGCGGCTGCAGCCTGCGTGCTACTCCAGGTCCATCGAGTGCAATTACACAGAACAATAGAGACAGCATGCATGCTCGCTGACTGCGCTAAACACCGCTTCTTTATGACACGAGAGGAGGCAGAGCGACTGAATCGGATGGAGATGCAAAGCCTTCGACTCGCTCCTTTGTTCTCCTCCGTTGTGTCTCGCATTGCGAGCCGATGCTGCGAGCAGGAAATGAGGAGGAGAAGGCAGGATTATGTCTGGCTGATTTGAAGCCAATTGCAGGTTTCACCCGAGCACCAGATGAGCAAGCAGGGGGGCGTGTCGGGGAGATGTCAGTGATTATTAGAGGGTCGGGAGGGAGGACTAAAGTGTGTCCTTGCTGGGTCTCAGCTTGAACATGACAGACACAATCTCTCCCACACGCGCTCCGCCTGCCTGCCGGCGGGGCTCCGGAGTGGGTGTTCTGGGTCTCTGCCGGCGTTCGCGGTCCCCCTCTGAAAAGTGTGCTACTGTTATTGTGACAGTCTTTCAAACATGAACTCTCCGCCCCGCCATCTGTAACCGCTGCACATGTTAAAAAGCACTTACCTCGGTGCTCTGTCTTTTACGAACGTTTTCCCTGTGGTGTCATTTCACCAGCGTTGTTTTAGAGAAAAATATCAGAAATGTGCCTCGTATGCTTGCTGGTCCAGAAAAGTCTTTTTCACTTTAAAGTGAGCTTTCAGGCACTTTTTCTTTTCACTTAAAGCCAAAAGGTTTCCTCCAGGAAAGCCTCGACACATGCTCCTCACATACGATCAGAGGTGGGTAGAGTAGCCAAAAATTGTACTCAAGTAAAAGTACTGTTACTTCAGAGTAATATGACTCAAGTAGAAGTAAAAAGTATCATCCAAATAATTACTTGAGTAAAAGTAAAAAAGTACTTGGTGAAAAAACTACTCAAGTACTGAGTAACTGTTGAGTAACGTCTGATTTATTTTTTTAACACAACCATTCAAACA